>NW_026652290.1:5113331-5223212 GCF_009828535.3 Hylobates moloch | reverse complement strand
GGGGCGCGGGGGCTCACGCCCGGAATCCCAGCACTTTAGAGATGCAGAGTCTGGCGGGGCGCGGGGGCTCACGCCCGGAATCCCAGCACTTTAGAGATGCACAGTCTGGCGGGGCGCGGGGGCTCACGCCCGGAATCTCAGCACTTTAGAGATGCAGAGTCTGGCGGGCGCGGGGGCTCGTGCCTGGAATCCCGGCACTTTGGGAGGCCAAAGTGGGCAGATCACTTGAGGTCAGGAGTTTGAGACCAGCCTGGCCGGCATGGTGAAACCCTATCTCTACTAAAAATACAAAAATTAGCCAGGCATGGTGGCGCGTGCCTGTAGTCCCAGCTACTCGGGAGGCTGAGGCAAGAGAATTGCATGAACCCAGGAGGTGGAAGTTGCAGTGAGCTGAGACTGCACCACTGCACTCCAGCCTGGACAACAGAGCAAGACTCCGTCTCAAAAAAAAAAAAAAAAAAAATGCAGAGTCTTGGGCCCCACCCAGACTATTGAATCAGAGCCTAACTTTTAACAAGATTCAAGCAGCACCATGGTCTCACCCTTCCGTGCATGTTGACAAATCAAGTACTTAAGCAGAAAGAAGACGGGGATGGTCGACGTGATGAACTCAGAGGCACCAACTGTGGTGTCCTGGGTCAATGCACACAGAATGCACGCAGGCCCCTTGGAGGCCTTCCCACCCATCAGAAGCTCAGCACACCTGTCAGGGTCACAGGAGGGCCAGGGAGGTCAGAGGTCACGTGAGGCCAAACACAGTCCGAGCACAGTCTCCTTGTGCTGTGGAAGTGGTTTCTAGCTCTGACCTCCCTGGGCAGCAGGCTAGGAGCCTGGATCAGGGGCCTGCCTGCTTGGCCTGGAATCCCTGCTGCCCTGATTATGAGCTGTGTGGCCTTAGGCAAGTTGCTTAACTTCTCTGAGTTTCAATTTCCCCGTCAGATTGTGCGGATAGGAATAGGCCTCACCTCCTATGGTGAGGCGGTGAGATGGAGAGAGGTGTACGTGAAATGCCGGAAGAGTATGAAATCCTGCGAGTCTGCGTGCTGATCAGTGTGATGTCTGGATTCAAACCCAGCTCCTCCGTGTAAGCTGGGGAAGTTATTCAGCCTCTCTGAGCTTTTGTTTCTTTTTGTGAGCTCAGAGGGGAAAGCAAGGAGAGCTGGAGGCGGCAGGGACAAGGTTGCATCCGATGGTGTCATGGGGGAAATCAATTCCTGAATGATGGAGCTGGCTGTGATTTTCTGGACTTTATCCCAGAGATCTCTGCCCAGATGTTTTAAGTTTGTACCCATTTCCGTGTCTCCAGGAAAACCGACACGGCAGCCCCGTTGGCTCCTTTCACAGTCACCCCCCGGATCATGTTGCAGTGACTCTAGCCAAGGGTATGGCCTGTGTCGTGTCTGTTACAGGCCAAGGTGGGAAGAAAAGGTTGTCCCTGTATCTGGAGGGGCCAGTTCATGCCTTGAGGAGGAGAGAGGCACTCTGGGTCCTGCCATTGTCCTCAGGGACGGCCAGGCTTGCCATTGTCCCCCATGTCTGTTGTGGGGGGGGAGCCTTCTCCTGGGGATACAACATCTGCTGCGTTGATTTTTGGGTATCCAAGTGTACCAGGCTAGTATCACATTGAGAGTCACCCACTATGGGTGGATTCACCCATTCCCATCATGGTGCCTGGGGCTCCAGCAGCCTCGTCACAACACAGCCTGGTAGTTGGAGGGCCTGAGCCTTTGTCACGACCGCCCCAACTTAGCCACAGGGCTATGCACCCGGCGGGGACTGGGGTGGGCAGGCCAGTCTCTCACAGGCCCACACCAAGGCTCCAGATGGGCACGTGCATTGTTCAAACACTGTCACACCTTGGGGGTGTGAGGGGGCAGCGTGAGGCAGACGAGAGAGGCGGAGGTCTCACAGTGAACCACAGGACCTGGCATCCTGCAGCCGGGGCGCAGGCCTGGCTGGGGAGCCCCCATTCTGGGCGCCTCACATGCCCTACGACTGTGATGCTCGCCCCCTGCCCCCGATGCCACAGGAGTGCACAGCAGGCCTGGAGTCTCCTTCAGAGGGGGGTGAGGAGGCCGGCGGGGGGCTGGGGGTGCTGTCTGTGGGCCCTGGCACTTCCCTGCTGCCTGGGTGGAGGGTCCCTGGGTGAAGTCCGCCTCAGCTGAAAAGCTGTCTGAGCGGCCGCCCAGGGAAAGGCGAGCTGCTTGGATGTCATTCTCAAGCTGTAGGCCAGAGGCTGCCTGACTTTGGTGAGAACGGCTGGGAATCTGGTGGCTGAGCACATTCCTGGGCCCAGGCGCTGGGATCGGATCGGTCTGGGGTGGAGCTGCCACGGGCTGGCTCCTGCGCTGGGGCCACAGGGCTGCAGAGAGCAAGAGAGGAGAATGGGCCCAGTGTCCACTCCGCTCTGTGGGAGGCCCTGGTGCTGTCCGGAGGCCAGATTGGTGTCCACTCGCCTTCCTTCTGCTGCTCTGAGCACGGCTTCTGTGGAGGGGGGAGCTGTGGTTTCCCCGAGTGGTTGAAGGCAGCCAGCAGAAGGCAGGCTTGTCAGCTCTGGGGGGCAGGACCAGAGGGCAGCGGGGGAGTAGAAAACACCAAAGCAGCCCAAGATGCTCAGAACACTCAGAGGATGTGGAGGACAGAGGAGCGCCAGGACCCCTGCCCCTTCCAGAATATTCTAAGCAACCAGAGAGGGCAGGTGCCTCTGGGAGGGGAGCTGTAGCGAGGGCCCTGATTGGAACCATGGCTCTCTTCCTGGGCAAGTGTCCTGCCAAGGGCACCTGACGTCCTGTCTGGCAGGGCTAGAGAGACCCTGGGCTGCCTGGAGATCAGGCCACGCATCACAGGCAGAGGCAGGCATCCCAGCAGGCTGTGCCACAGGTGAACAGCTGTTTCTCCTTGGTCATCTTGGGCTCAGCGAAGGCTCAGTTGCCTTCCCTGCCAGTGCCTGCATGAGTCCATGTGAGACCCTGCCCTCTGCCTCAAGTTAGTGAGTGGGGAGGGTCTCAGAGGGGAGAGCAAGGAGAGCTGGGGTAGCAGGGACGAGGTTGCATCTGTTGGTGTCAGAACGGGGATCAATTCCTGAATGATGGAGCTGGCTGCAATTTTCTAGACTTATCCCAAAGACCTCTGCCCAGATGTGTTAAGTTTTTACCCGTTTGCATGTCTCCAGGAAAACTGACGTTGCCTCATTGGGATGCCCACGCCAGTGGGGCTGGCATGGGATGCACTGAGGTCATTGAGCGGGTTGGGGGCGCTTCCAGAGCAGGGAAGACTTGTCCAGGTTTTACTAATTGTTGTTGGTTGACAAGGGGTGTGAGCCAATGGCTCTTGGCACAGAAATAGACTGTGAACCTTGGAGCCTCCAGGCACCTTCCGAGATGTACAGAGGGGCATTCGCAGCAGCCCCGACCTCACCCCACCTAATTGGACATCCCCGTGGCTGTTTCTGGTGGTCTTTGGTGTCTGAGGCCAGCTCCTCCATGTGAGCTGGGAAAGTTATTCAACCTCTCCGAGCTTTGGTTTCTTTTTGTGGATTCAGGCCTTCTCTTGGTTATAGACCTAGGAGTGGAATCTCTGGGTCATAGGGTAAGTCTGTGTTTCCCTTTTTAAGAAGCTGCCAGACTGTTTTCCAAAGTGGCTGCACCATTTTCCATTCCCACCAGCAGCGTGCACAGGGTTCCAGTTCCTCCCCCTCCTTCCTCACCGACCGTTGCTATTGTCTGTCTTTTTGACGACAGCCGTTGGAGTGGATGTGAGGTGGCAGGACACTGCAAGGTCAGTGTGCATTTCCCTAAAGACCGCTGCCATTGAACATCTTTTTATGTGCTGTATTAGCCATACATCTATGTTCTTTGGTGAAATATCTATTTAAATCTGTTGCTGATTTTTATTTTTGAGACAGAGTCTCACTCTGTCATCCAGGCTGGAGTGCAATGGTGCGATCTCAGCTCATTGCAACCTCTGCCTCCCAGGTACAAGCAATTCTCCTGCCTTAGCTTCCCGAGTAGCTGGGATTATAGGTGCATACCACCACAGCTGGCTAATTTTTGTATTTTTAGTAGAGACGGGGTTTCACCATGTTGGTTAGGCTGGTTTTGAACTCCTGACCTCAAGTGATCCGCCCGCCTCAGCCTCCCAGTGTGCTGGGATTACAGGTGTGAGCTGCCACACCTGGCCTTCTTTTGCTGATTTTCAAATGGGATTATTTGCCATCTTACTGGGTAGTAAGAGTTGTTTATATGTTCTGGATTCAAGTCTTCTGTTGGATATATGATTTGCAAATATTTCCTTCCAGTCCATACCTTGTATTTTCACTTTACTTACAGTATCTTTTGAAGCACAAAGGTTTTTTGTTTTTTTTTAAATTTTGATGATGTTCAGCTTATCAGTTTCTTCTTTTATTGGTTGTGCTTTTGGTGTTGTATCTAAGAAATCTTTGCCTAACTCAAGGTCACGAATATATACCTATGTTTTCTTTTAAGCGTTTGTAGTTGTAGATGTTACATTAAGGTCTGTAATCCATTGTGAGTTAATTTTTGTATGTAGGGTGAGATAAGGCTGTGAACTCCCATTTTTTGCCTGTGGATATCCAACTGTGCCAGCATCATTTGCTGAAAAACAAAAAACTATTCTTTCCCCACATTAAATTGCCATGGCACCTTTGTCAAAAATCTCAATCATTGCATTGAAGGGCCCAGCTTTCTCTCTCCCTTTCTCTCTTGATCATCATGGTGGTTGGCAGACTGGCTAAATATAATATTAACCACTATTCTAAATGTGTGATCTGATTTACCAAGAGGTGCAAGGACCTCCCGCTAGAAGACTGTCAAAGCCAGCTGCAATGTGTGACCACCTGAGGCTGGTCAAAGGTGCTGGGGTTCGTCCAAGCAGCAGAGGGCCTATCTCTGCCACTTACCAGCTGTGTGATCTGGGTGAAGCATCTTCATCTCTGCCTGCCTCAGTTTCCCTGTCTGTGAACCGGGGGGGCGGGGTAGGAGCTTCGTATCTCAAAGGATTACTGTAAAAAAGATGAACGGATACCTGCCAAGTGCTCAGAGGGGAGCCTGCACAGTTAATGTTAGCTGTAATGTAGATGCAGTATTTTCTGACTCCTGCAACTACATATGACTTCAACTGCAACTACGTTTAACTCCAAATGCTTAGCCTGGTTCCACATAGACTAAGATGAAAGAAGGGAAGGGGCAGTGGAGGGGGACTCCATATCGACTGTGGCTGTCCCTTAGCCTTTCCTGCAGCTCACAGATCTGGCTGTTTCTGGCATCAGCTGCCCGTGGCAACAGACACAATCCCTTACTCTTTTGGTGTAAATGCCCCTCCTTTGCTAGGAAGGCCTGACAAAACATGGGTCCCTTCCTGATGCCAAAGAGACCTGGAAGAGTCCTTCTCTGATCATTATAAAAGGAAAGAGGTGGGAATCATGAAGAGAGAGCTAACACCAGCTTCTCCTCCTCTCTGGTTTCTACTGGATTCAAGTATCAGACATGCACGCACACATACATACCTGCATGCCCCACACGGACACATACACATACACACACCGACATGCACACAGATGCACACACAGACATGCACAGATACACACACCTGCACACCCCCTGTACACACAGATGTGCAGACATGTGCACAGAAACATAAACAGATGTGACATGCACACACCCCTACCCACACACACCCCTACCCACACACACCCCTGCATACACATGCACACACACCCCTGCACACACACTCCTGCACACACACTCCTACACACACATGCACACACCCCTGCACACACATGCATGGACACACACCCCCTGCACACATCACCCACACCTTACTTGACACACACCCTTCACACCAGCCACCCTGACTCCTGCATCACACACTAGCATGCACACACACTCCTGCACACACACACCCCTGCACAGCATGCACACACACCCCTGCACACACACCACTGCACACACACACCCCTGCCCAGCATGCACACACACTCCTGCATACACACACCCCTGCACAGCATGCACACACACTCCTGCACACACACATGCTTGGCAGGCTCCTCCCTCCCCCGTCTCTTCCTCCTTTACGAGCAATTCTCCCTCCAGAGGCCCAGACTTCCTCTTTTACATCCACCTGCTCGTCTCAATATTTGTTTCCAAGGGCTGCCCTTTGTGCCCCTCCACCCTTACCTGGATCCTAACACTTGCCCTTTGGGTGGGATTGTCAGTCTTGGCACTACTGACATCTCTGGCCAGGTTCTTCACTGTCTTGGGCAGCCCTCCTGTGCAGTGTGGGGTATTTAGCAGCCTCCCTCACCTCCACCCAGCCGCAGGCCAGGAGCACCTCCTCCCTGCATTTGTGACAATAGAAAATGTCTCCAGACATTGCCAATGTCCCCTGAGAAACAAAACCACACTCTGTTCAAAACAACTGCCCCACAGGCTCTTGTCAAAAGTGTGCAGGACAGAAATTGGGAGGCTGAGAGTGGGTCCTGGTGGGCACGGGTCAAGAGAGCTTGGAGGGGCATATTTTGCAGCCTGTCCCCACAGTGAGAATCCCGTGTGCTTGTCTCCAGGGCTTTGCTCACTCTCCTGGGAGTGCTCCGGGAAGCTGCACTTGTGCTCCCTTCCTCATAGGTTTGCTGTGGAACAGTTGTGGCTTCTGTGGCTCCTCAGGCCCAGGGGCGCCCCTTGAACCCTCCACTCTTGGCTCCAAGCACCTTCCCTGGGAAGCTGCATCTGCTGGGTTCGCAGACAGGAACAGAAACATGGATGGAGCCACGTGGCTGAGCCTCTGTCCTGATAACGAAGCCCTGCTTTGGAGGAAAAAGCACAAATTGCTACAAGCCCGGGGCAAAGGCCATCTGGCTCTGCAGAGAAGAGCGGATGTCAAGCTGTGGAAAAGCTACCAGCTCCAGCGCTTGGCTGAGGAGTTGAGGAAAGGGTGTCGGGAGGCGCGGCACCCACACGTCGGTGGCCTGGACAGGCTGCAGTCAGCATGTCTGTTAGGCTGGGGAGGAGGACGGGCCAGGGAAAATGAGCCCGACTCGGAGGGGCCCATCCAGCGAAGATCAGTCAGGCCCCCAAGGGCCAAGGAGAAGCATAGAGCAGCCCTTAGTGAAGAGAGGAGTTGCAGGGAAGAGTTGGGCCAGCAACACCCCAGGCACTCCAGGCCCCGGAAGACAGCAGCGAGCCCAGAGAAACCACAGACTACAAAAGCCACGGGTCGGATGAATTCTCACCTGGCCCCGCCTGAGAAGAGAAAGGGAAGGCCAGAACCTTCGACCAAGTCTGAGGGTGGCCGCTGTGCCATCCACCCTCGGAGGAGCAAAGGGGCGGACCTAGAAAGGTCGAACCCACTCGTGGCTGTTGTGGGAGAAATCGGGCGTGTGGAGGAAAAAGAGAAAGGAATGGCTTGGGCGGGGAGGAGGCAAGTGGGAAAGGGGGCAGTTTGCTGCGTTCCAGCCCTGACCAGTCGTTCTCAGGGACAGAGTCCGGAGGGGAAGCTGAGAGACCTGGGGCAGCTGTGGCCAGCTGATTCCAGCCGCAGAAGGGAAGCCGTGTCCCCAGCATCTCAGTGCACGCTCCGGGAGAAGAACAAGTGGCAGAAAGAGCTGGAGTTGGCCCTTGAAGAGTTGTTTAATATAAACAGAAAGCTGAAAAAACACCTGCGCTTGTACCTGGCACTGACGCCCAGGATGGACCAGAGACCTGGGGAAGAGTATGCCTTCTCAGAGATGCAAGAATGTGGCGCTGGGAGCCCAAGAGGGAAGAAAACGGCAGACGCAGAGATGCTGCCTGCCGGGGAGCCCAGGAGCCTAGCAGAGGAGGAGCAGCAGCAGGCAGTATCCAAGACTGACTCGAAAACATTAATGGGCAAGGCCCGGAACCAAAAATATCAGGGCACGGTCAAGCCCACGTTTAGAAATGGAAGTCAAACATTGTCTCCCAAGGCAGGTATATTTATCAACAAAGAGGACTCATTATTGTATAGCACTGAATCTGGACAAGAGACCCCCAAACTGGGCACCCTGGCAGAGGGCTCCCTTCAGCTCCACCTTCAAGACCAGGCAGACAGAGTGGGCCCAACAGCATCCAGGCAAAGGCAGAAAGCAGAGATGGAGCAGAGAAGACAAAAACAATTGGAATCGCTTGAACCAGTGGAACACCCAGATATGAGCTTGGAAATCCACTACGAGGCTGAGTTAGAAAAAGAGAGGAGGGAGCAAAGAAGAGCTCGACTGGCCCATCTGAAGTCGTCCTCCACGAGAGCCCGGGAAAGGGAGAGAGGACCTGAGCTCAGCACCACTTCCCCATCGGGCACCAGCCTCGCCGACGACGACCGGCACAGTCAGATGATCCGAGACCAGCAGCAGCAGATTTTAGAGCAAAACAAGTTGCACAAGCAGTTTCTTGAAGAAGCCAGGAAACGCTTGCGGGAGTTTCAGAACATATGCTAAATGCGAGAGGCCCGCCCGGGGTAAATACATCACTGATAATGGTGATACCAGAACTGGTACCCGGGTCTCTAAGATCTGTGTTTGTGTCATTGCCTCAGGGACTATTAGGCCTCTTTAGAATGGGCAATCTGGGGCCGGGTGTAGTGGCGCACGCCAGTAATCCCAGCACTTTGGGAGGCTGAGGTTGGCCTCAGGATCACCTGAGGTCAGGAGTTCGAGACCAGCCTGGCCAACATGGCGAAACCCCCATCTCTACTAAAAATATAAAAATTAGCTGAGCATGGTGGCATGTGCTTGTAACCTCAGCTACTCAGGAAGCTGAGGCAGGAGAATCACTTGAACCTGGGAGGCGGAGGTTGCAATGAGTCGAGATTGCACCACTGTACTGTACTGCCTGGGTGACAGAGTGAGACTCGTCTCAGAAAAAAGGCAATCGGTCATTATACCGTCCTCCAGGGCACATTCCCTTACAGGGACTCCTTCCCTGATCTTGGCTTTGTTGATTAATTGATTGATTGAGACGGAGTCTCACTCTGTTGCCCAGGCTGGAGTGCAGTGGCGCAGTCTCGGCTCACTACCTCTGCCTCCTGGGCTCAAGCGATTCTCCTACCTCAGCCTCCCGTGTAGCTGGGATTACAGGCACCTGCCACCACACCTGGCTAAGTTTTTGTATTTTTAGTAGACACAGGATTTCACCATGTTGGCTAGGCTGGTCTTGAACTCCTGATCTCATGATCCGCCTGCCTTGGCCTCCCAAATCACTGGGATTACAGACTTGAGCCACTGCGCCCAGCCTAGTCTTGCCTTTAAAACGAAGTCCCATTTGGGAAACCACCTATATACAAAAATAGGAACCCGCGTGGGTTTCAGCGGGTGTGTCTAGCTCATGTACTGCGGATGCATCTCCCACAGCCGATCATGCCACTACATTCCGGCCTGGGTGACAGTCTGTTTTCAGGGGCCACAGACACAGATGGAGACTCCAGGTTATTTAAGCCCTTCAGATGTTTTAGCCAAATAAACAATGGCCTTTCAGGGGCACCCAAGGTCAGACAGGCACAATTTCAGGAGACAGATCACTTGGTGCTTAGCTGAGGCTGAGACATTAACAGAGACTGAACCAAAGCTAAAACCTCTCTTAGTCTTTCAAAGTGACAAAACCAACATTGTTTAAATTGCATGTCGCTTAATACATTCTTATAACTTTAAGAGAAAAGAGAGTAGACAAAAAAAGAGAAAACAGGCCACCCTCGCCCCACTGGGTGACTCCCTCTGGGGCTGGCAAGGGTGTCGGCACCTGGGCGTTTGATCAGTTTCCTCCCTGCTAGCTTTGCCACTGACCTGGCATCTACCACAGCCACGGAGACTTCACACTGGGTAGTTTCTCTTCTGCCAATTGCAGTCCTAGGGACAGGCACAGGGATCAACATACTTTTTCGGCAAAGAGCCGGAGAGTAAATATTTTAGCCTTTGCTAACTGTGCAGCCCCCATGGTAATTACCCAGCTCTACTGCAGCTGCTCAGAAGCAGCCACAGATGATATGTAAATGAAGGGGCGTGGCCAGGTTCCAATGAGACTCTACAAAAATGGGTGGTGGGCAGCATCTGCCCTTTGTGCCATAGTTTGCTGATCCCTGGACTAGGATGCTTTCAGAGTCTGTCTCTCTCCCTCCCTTCCAACAACCTCAGATACATTGACAGATCAACCAATCTTTGTTCGTGACACATTAGTGTCATTGGTCCACGAATGGCCTTACTTATGTATATTTTGTAGACAATATAATGAAGTACTATGAGCCCATCACCCAGACCCAAGACCCAGAATATTCACTACCTGTGCGCTACCTCCCTTTTCCCATCCCCCTGCTGCCTCCTTGGACATATACCTGCTGATGGCTCACACCTATAATCCCAACATTTTGGGAAGCCAGCGCAGGAGGATCACTTGAGCCCAGGAATTCGAGACCAGCGTGGGCAACATGGGGAGACCCTATCCTACAAAAAATTTAAAAATTAGCTGAGCGTAGTGGCCTGCACCTACAGTCCCAGCTACTCGTGAGGCTGAGGCAAGAGGTTCGTTTGAGCCCCAGAGGCTGAGGCCTCACAGGGAGCTGTGATTACACCACTGCCAGCCTGGGTGATAGAGTGAGACCCTGTCTCAGAAACAAAAAGATGCTGGACGCGGTGGCTCACGCCTGTAAGCCCAGCACGTTGGGAGGCCAAGGCGGGCGGATCGCTTGAGGTCAAGAGTTTGAGAACAGCCTGGCCAACATTGTGAAACCCCGTCTCTACTAAAAATAAAAAAAATTAGCCGGGCGTGGTGGTGGCACCTGTAATCCCAGCTACTCAGGAGGCTGAGGCAGGAGAATTGCTTGAATCCAGGAGGTGGAGGTTGCAGTGAGCCGAGATCGCGCCACTGCACTCCAGCCTGGACGACAGAGCGAGACTCCATCGCAAAAAAGGAAAAAAAAAAAAAAAAAAGAAAGAAACAAAAAGATACATACCTGCTGAACTTGGGGTTTAGCCCTCCCTATCTTTATCCATATATGTATGCTAAACATAGTGTTGAGTTTTACTTGGTTTTGAACTTTATAAAAAGGGTATTATGTGGAGTCTTTTGGAAGCTAGTTTTTTTGGCCTCGGCGTGGTTACTGAATTCATCCACATCACACAAACGCCTCTCTTACTCATTTTCACTGCGGCATATCCTCGTCGTGTGTATGAGCTTCTTTCCAGGATCATAGCTTCTCCTGTTTCGTGCTTGTTTCCAAAAAGAGGACTGTATCTCTGATTCATTTGAATCAAAAGACCGGGTATCAAAAAGTGCTTTTGGCACAGCTGGGATGTAGGTGTGGGAAAGATCCCATTTATTGCTCTTTTTTTTTTTTTTTTCCTATTTTTACCTTTTTTCCCCCAGAGAAAATTGACCTGCTCTTATAAAATATTTAATTTGCAAATATGAGGCTGGGCACGTTTGCTCATACCTGTAATCCCAGCGCTTTGAGAGGCCGAGGCGGGTGGATCACTTGAGGTCATGAGTTCCAGACCAGCCTGGCCAACATGCTAAAACCGCATCTCTACTAAAACTACAAAAATTAGCCGAGCGGCATGCACTTGTAATCCCAGCTATTCGGGAGGCTGAGGCAGGAGAATTGCTTGAACCCAGGAGGCAGAGATTGCAGTGAGCTGAGATCATACCACTGCATTCCAGCCTGGGGACAGAGGGAGATTCCATCTCAAATAAATAAACTTACAGATATGAGTCCTAGACACTGTCCCAGTCACTAGAGATGAGCAGTGAGCCACGCACGTGGAACCACAGGACTCCCGTTCTGGCGGAGCGCGCAGGTGATGAGTGAGTAAAAGCTGGAACTACGGCTGTGCGGGGCGAGGTGCTCAGTGGGACCCCAAGTGCACGCCTCTGAGATACTCAAGCCGGACTTCCCCGGCGAATGTGAAGCTCGTGGAACCAACAAGCGTTACGCTCATCTGGATGGGGTGGAAGTAGCATCCCACAAGACTCTTGTTTTTGCTTTTGGGTTTTTTAATCATTAGTAGCTTAGGTCTCTGTTGTCTGTGGCTTTCTGCTTCAGGCCAAGTAGAGGAGATTCAAGGCTGGGCGTGGTGGCTCACACCTGTAATCCCAGCACTTTGGGAGGCCGAGGCAGGTGGATGGCTTGAGCCCAGGAATTTGAGACCAGCCTGGGCCACATAGTGAGATTGTGTCTCTATAAAAACAAAAAGTAGCCAGGCATACTGGCCTGCATCTATAGTTGCAGCTACTAGGGAGGCTGAGCTGGGATGATCTCTCAAGCCTGGGAGGTCGAGGCTGCAGTGAGCTGTGATTGCGCCACTGCGCTCCAGCCTGAGTGACAGAGACCCTGTCTTAGGAAAAAAAAAAGGAAGAAAATTTTGATCTTAGCCTGATTTTTTTCTATCCTCTGCTTCCAGAATGTCATGGGCTAGGGTTGCAAAGCCACTCCACAATTTGCTGTAGGCTCAACATGATTAAGAAGGAAGCTGGGGGTCAGGAGGGCTGCTGTTTTTCAAAAGCCACCTAGATTTCTTGGGGCGGGGTGTCACCGCGCTCCTGCTGTTTCTGCACTTGCCTTGTGCCCAGCTATTTTTTGCACACGGAGACCTGGAACGTAGCCGCCTGTCACTGTAGCATCACCTCTGTCTGAGAGGGCAGAGAGGATGTTATGGCATGACTGAGTTAAAAGCCATGGCCACAATGAGGCCCAAACATTGAGTAGCCGAGGTCTTCCTGCCTTAGCCTGGAAGCCACAGTCTGAGGGGGGAACCAGCCTGCCTTTGGGTGGGTTATTTTTGTTTCCATTTTCAAAGATAGTATTTGCGACCCATGTGTTCTAGGTGAGGAATCGCCCCTTCTTGGCCACACTTGAGCTAAAACTAGGTGTGGAGACAGGCAGTGAGACAGGGTGGAGGGTGACTCATCTCTGCCTGGACGGTCACACCTACACTGTCCCCTGGCAGCAGGACCAGACACCCAGCCTTTTCCCACCTGTCCTGCAGAAGGCTAAGGGGACAGGCTGGTTCTTTAACTGGGGCATTGGTGTGGGCACTAAAACAGCCCTCCAGGATGCCCACAACCAAAACCATGGCCCTCCAGTGATTCTTATGGAGATGTCTTGGGTAACTTTCCATCCCAGGGCCTGGCAGTGCCTGTGTTCCCCTCCCCTCTTGGGAGGGGAGCTGTCCCACCTTGGCACAGCTGGACTGTGGTGGAAAGGGCTGTGGAGCAGCCTCCAGCTTCCCCTGGCTCACCCCGTCCCAGGCCTCCACCCAGAGCCTCCACCAGGAGCTGGTGAGAGCCCTACTGCCGGGGTTGGAGCCCTGGCTCTGCCATTTGCCAGCAGCTCGGTGACCTGGGCAGAGTGTTAAGGTTTCTGCACTTCCTCCAAGGCCTGGCCCTCCACCTCCTGCCCCTCACACCCACGTTCCAGCATCTCTCTTCCCACCGCCTCTCTTCCGGACACAAGTGCACAGGGCCCGCCCCCTGCCTTTCGAGCCTAAATCCTCCCCGAAGTGCCGGGCACCTCATAGGGCTATGTTGGCGGGCTCAGGGGTGCCCCCTGGACCCACACCCCAGCCCTTGCCCAGCCTTCATTTGACTGTAAAACAAGGGATGGAGCCACCCGGAAGGGTGTGGGGCTCCTGAGGTTTCCAGAGAGCCCTGCCATGCCAGCAGCGGTGAGGACCCCGGATGTGGTGGCCGTGTTCACCTTCATCCTTCTGAAGCACTTCCAGGTGCCCCGCACGGTTCTCCTGCTCCGAATACTTTGCACCTTCTAGAGCTCTGCTCTGGTTTGGTGCTTCTGCCCCCACCCTCGGGGGACAGATTCCGTGTTCCCACCTCACTCTGCATTTGCTGGAACCTTCGTCCTCCGGCCCCATCTTTGCTCTCTGCCTTGTGGGTCCTTCTCCCCAAACCACAGGGACCCAGGAAGGCCTCCGTGGCTGAGCAGTGGTGCATGGGTCGCCCTGTTTGTCCGTGAGGCTTGCAGGGGGAGCAGTAGCGTTGCTTGTGCTTCTGCTGAGGTCAGCTGTCCATGGGCTGGGGGAGGCCAGCAGGGTCTGGCAGGTGCCACCTGTTCACCTCCTGCTCTTCCCCAACCTGCTGGCCTCCAGTCAGGTTTTGGATATGACCCCACACTGGGAGCTGCCCTGGAGGGGTCCCTCTTCTCTCCACGCAAATCTCCCTTCCCTGCCAAGCCGTGTGTGAGCAGGATCTCAGACACATAAGACAAAGGGAAATAGAGTTTTTAGAGTGGAGGGGTGGGCAGAGCACCCTCCCTGACCTGTGGTCATTCTTCCAATTCGTGCAAAGGGCAAGGGGGTTATATCGAGATCTCCAAGAAGACACGGGGCGGAGGGCTGGGGTGCAGCCTGCACTTGCAGCAGCTGTGACAGCCCAGGCCGAGTCTTCCAGCTGGAGACGGGGCTACACAGACGCACACCCCCTGGGACAAGCTCAGGGAGGCTGGGGGGGCCGCTCAGCATGGGGCTTGTTTGCGAGGCTGTGCCGAGGAGGAAGGGAAGGGGGAGTGGGGATGCCAGCCCCCCGCTTTCATTCTCTCCTGGGTGTGTGGCCCCCGGGATTCCAGCCTTCACGTCCCTGTTTCTGTCTCCTGAGAAATGCAGCAAGTCAGGCTCAGCCCATAGGCCACATGATCTGGGTGGGTCCCACGAACAGCCAGGGCTCAAAGACAGTCAGTGCCTATGAGCCTGAAGCCTGGGCCCAGACCTCACATTCGTCCCCAAAAATGGATCGGCTTGGGAGGAACAGTGCCCTGCCCACCTCGCGCTGTTGCAGCCCCCCAGCAACAGCACAAGGAGAGAATCTGCTGCTGCCCCTGGCTCCAGAGCTGTCACCCTGGCCCCCTGCTCAGCCGTTGTTGGGGGTGGGTTGCAGGGACGGGTAGGGGTTCCCTCGGTGCCTCTCCAAGCTCCCTCTGCCTCCTGTCCTGCTCCTGTCCCTGCTCCGGCTCTGGCTTGGAGTTTGCAGGGCTGAGTTTGGCTGTTCGTGGGTCTTGGCGGAGAAAATGCAGAGCTGCACTTCCCTCCACAAAGCCGCACTGTTCTCAGCAAATCCTCCCAGGGTCTGGTGCATTTTTTTCAAGTGATTCAGCAGCACGTGAATGGGAAGGGCGGAGCCGGAGGCTCTGGCATGAGACCTGCTGGCCCACCAGGGAAAGGGAGGGCAGCAGGACGTGGGCCCCGAGGTCCTCCCAGAGCTGCAGAGGGAGGGGGCAGGGCCCTGGGGTCGGGGAGGGCAGCAGGAAGGCTGGGCAGAGAGTGCGGCTTTGCTCTGCGTGGCTGAGGTGCTCTGATAGATGCTGTTTCCCAAGGGGAGCCAAAACGAATGGGCAGGAAATGAGATGGGAGAGCTGGTCTCCATGGAGACGGGCACCCAGTGGCCAGCAGCTCACGTGCGCTAGAATCTCAGGCAGCCGGAGAGGGAGCGTTCCCTGGGGCGGCAGGGCCTGGAACACCCCCAGGTGCCCGCTGGCAGGCGGTGTGGCCCAGGCTGAGGCTGCGCATCTGTCCCCGATCTCTGTTGTGCGCCCTGCTACCTTCTCTGCCCCACCCTCCTCCGCACCCTCCCCAACAAAACATCTTTTCTGAGTAGTTGTCATTCTAGGCATTTTTCACTCTGGCCTGAGTCATGCTGGCCAAGTCCTGTCCTCGCCCTGGATGTCACGGTCCTGCCCTGCGCCAGAGCTGCAAGTCACCACTGAGGGTGGACCTGGGGCCCCTCTGTCCCAGCCACCCACAAACTCTCAAGGTCAGAGTCTGGAAAGGGAGGTGGTGCCCTATGTCTTCACTTCTGGTGTCTACACCCTCAACTGGGGACAGATGGCCAGTGTGCTCCTACGGTGCCCCCTCTGCTGAGGTCTTTCCTGCTTCCCAGAAGGCCCCATTACTGGCTTCTAGGGACTGAGAAGGTTGGAGGACCTGAGGGTGGGTCTGGCCTCCACAGCAGCTGCAGGGCGGGAAGAGCCTGGTTCCCGCCCAGCACCACGGGGCTGTTTTTAATTACCAAGTCACAGCCCCCTTTTCTGCTCATTTCCCTAAAAGGAGTGAACTTGGAGGAGGTCTGCCGCACCCGCTGACCAAAAGGGGCCGGCATGAAGGGGCCGAGGAAGGGCAGAGTCCAGTGCCCGGGGGAGACCCTCTGGCTGCCCACCGAGGGCACCCGGCTGTGTCACTTGAGGCCAGAGGCCGAAGGTGAGCTGGACCAGCTAACCCTCACTGTCACCTCGCAACCTTGTGACACTTCCTGGCCGCTCAGCCTTGCCCCGTGCACCCGGACAGTTCCGTAGGGAGAGGCGTGGCCTCCAAACCTAGAGGGCTAGAGCAGGTCTGGGATCCCTGTGAGCACAGCCCCTTCCTGGGTCACCGTCTGCCATCCCTGGCAGCGTTTGTGGCCACTTCTGCCGCTCCAGCTGGCGAGGTCAGCCCCATCCTGCTAAAAGAAGGAGGTGCTGCCCGAATGGAGAGCTTCCGTGTTTCTAAGCTGTGTGTACTATGACCCTGAAGCCCAACGAGACTAGTTACACACAAACATTTAGGGATCCCACAGCGATCTGAGAGCAGGACCATGAAAAATACAGTCATTTATTACGGCAGTCGCAGGGCAGGGTCACAGCTCTGGTACTGGACATCTGTCCCGAACTGAGGGTGTAGAGACCAGAAGTGGGGAAAGGGGGCTTCGCCTCCCTTTTCAGACTCTGATCTTGTGGGTGGCTAGGGCAGAGGGGCCCCTGGTACACCCTCAGCTGGTGCTTTAGACATATTAATCAAAATGGTCAGGCTGGGCCAGGTGGCTCATGCCTGTAATCCCAGCACTCTGGGAGGCCAAGGTGGGTGGATCACGTGAGGTCAGGAGTTCAAGACCAGCCTGGCCAACATGGTGAAACCCCGTCTCTACTAAAAATACACACACACACACACAAAATTAGCCGGGCATGGTGGCGGGCACCTGTAATCCCAGCTACTCCAGAGGCTGAGGCAGGAGAATTGCTTGAACCCAGGAGGCTGAGGTTGCAGTGAGCCAAGGTTGTGCCATTGCATTCCAGCCTGGGCGACAAGAGCGAGACTCTATCTCAAAAGAAAAAAAAAAAAAAGGTCAATGGAGCCGCAGCCAGGTTGACCAGCCATATGGTGTCGTTACATCCACCCAAAAGGGACAAGAGACTCTCATCCCTAATGGCAATGCCAAGTTATAGTTACAAACGTTAGCAAGGGCTTTACTAGCTGTGTGATTTGAGGGTGTGGATGTTGGCACTCATGGCACCCCACTTTTCTGGAGAGTTTAGACAAGGCACGGAACGTCGCAGTCCTTCCCCAGTAAATGAACAAAGCTGAGTCCACTTGCAGCTGCCATTGGATCCTCCCCAGGAGTGAGTGGAGGTTGGGTTTCGTCCGGGAGAGAAAATGGTTTCTTTGATAATTCCTCTGAAATGATTGGCATGTAATTCCACCCAGAGCCAAATGAACCAAATGACGCTCAGAAGATGTCTGCGGCTCCAGCCTGCAGTTACTGCTTTGCATCTACGCAGTGTGGAGTCCTCCAGGGCTGGCCCCTGGGATGCGTGCAGTGGCCACTGGTCTTCATTGCCACCGTGGGTGCTCTGGGCTGACTCTGACCCAGCTGCAGCATCAGAATGCCCCCCACCCACTGGTGATTTGGGCCAGTAGGGTCTTTGGCACATGTGTGAAGCCCCCACCCGACTCCCAGGAATGACCCATGTTGAGAGCATGGGGACCCCTTGGTGTTCTCCACTGGGCCGTGAGCAGGACAGGACAGAGGAGAGGGAGGCGCTTTCCCTGCCAGTGCTGGTCCTGTGGGCGCCCCTCCCCAGGTGGAAGCTGCAGCCTGCCGAAGAGGGTGGACGGCTGGGAGGGGCCGGTGCCCTCCGGTGATAATGAGCAAACCCTCCCAGTCCGAGTCAGTGTACACACAAGGTGCAGATGATCGGGCCGGGTTTTGACTTTAGCAGCCGAATGTGTTTCTGAGTCCCAGGGATCCCTGCACCTCGTCTGGGCAGACACGTGACTTTGAGGGACAGTGGGCCACCTGCTGTTGCCTGAGCGCGTCCCATAGCCGAGACAGGCGCTATGCTGTTACAGTGTGTGGAGTGCCCTGGGGAGAGGCTGTGAGTGGTCTAGAGGTTGGGTGTTGATACCCACCGGTTTGCCTGTCCCAGACTTGGGCCTGGGAGCCCGGCAGAGTGGCTCCAGTGGAAAACGTTCTATATGGTATATTTATACATATGGCATGTGGGATTCCTCTAGGGAGCAGTTGGACCCCTGGCAAGAAAATAAAGAGAATTCAGTGAGTGTGGAATAAGTACATTTCTTAGAGGCAATTTTCTTTTTCTTTCAAAGGCAGGGTCTCGTTCTGTCACCCAGGACCGAGGTGCAGTGGTGCGTTCATAGCTCACTGCAGCCTTGAACAGACGTCTAGGTTCATACAATTCTCCTGAGCAGCTGGGACTATAGGCAGATGCCACCATGCCCAGCTAATTTTTTTTTTTTTTTTTTTTTTTTTTACAGATGAGGTATTGCTATGTTGCTCAGGCTGGTCTTGAACTCCTAGCTTCGAGCAACCCACCTGCCTTGGCCTCCCAAGTGCAGGGATTGCAAGTGTGAGCCACTGCACCCGGCCTTTCGAGGCAATTTTCTGTTGGGATCTGGCTCCCTCCCCCAATCGTGGGCATGGCTTGTTCTTTTCTGCAGGAACTTCCATAGTACTTCTGTGGACACAGTAGGATTGGAAAGATGTTGGTGGGTGTATGAAGGGGACGTGAGGACGCAGGACCCACATGTTGATGGCAGCAGAGGGGACACCGAGGAGAAGAGAGGACCGTGCCACAGAAGCCGTGGCGTCTGTGCCTGGGGCTGGCGTGGCTGGAGTCTGTGGAGGGTGCTGCCCCTCCGGCCAGCCCTTGGCCCTGGCACGTGCTGGTGATACCAGGTTCTCCAGCAAGCCCCCTTCACTGTCTGCTCCCCTCCGAGAGCAGCAGCTGCCGGTCCGGCCTCTGATGGTTTTCCAGGGGCGGTTGTGACTCTCGAAGTCTGACCGTAGCCCATCGTCTTTGGATCGTCTCCCGCGACCTTGGTTTTCCGCCCACCCAGTTCTTTTCCGTCCCCACTGTGGCGGGTGCGCTCAGGATTGTTTTTGCAGGGGGGTGGGAAGTGACATCATGTGGTGTCCAGGGCCGGAGGGGTGGGGGCGGGGACCCTGCGGTTCCGTGTGCTTTGAATTCAGCCGACGGTTGTACATTCCAGTAGCCGGCATCTGGCAGTGAATTCATCAGCCAGTGTATCACCCTTGATCTCAAACCCAGATGTTGTGTTCACAGCAGAAGGGAGAGAAGGAAAAACGAAATCTGAGACGCTCAGGGAGAGGCCGTGGTTTTTGGGCTCAGAGCAGTTAGAACGAGAGTCTTTATAAAGACTCCCCCTCTCGCAGCGGCCTCTGGCTCCTTGGGGAAGGGGCAAAGGAACAGAGCAGCCCCTCTTGGGGGCATGGACAGGAGATGGGCTGACGCCCACCCCAGTGCCTAGCACCAGGCCCAGCACCCAGTAGGTGTTCAATAAACGTGTCTGTGCCATGATTTTCATTTCTTCCCCGATTCCTTATGTCTCTTCACTTTCCCCAGCCCTGTTCTTCACATGGCCTGGGACTCGGAGAGGCCCTCCCTCTTTTGGAGGGGCCTGCTTTCCCCTACAGTCCTGGGGGTCCATCCTGGAGCTCAGAGGGCAGACCATTGCCATTGGCATGGAAATGTATTCTGGAGAGCTCTCTCTCCCTCCTCTTCTGTCCACCACTGGCCATTGGCAACTCTCCTTCTCTGTGTTCCCGTCCATCGTCTGTCATCTTGCCTGGACTGGATGCTCCTCCCAGGCAAGGCCTTCTGTATGCAGGATCCACCCTGTACCCTCTCTTCACCTGCTGTCGCCTCTGGGCAACAACCCCCAACAGTTACCCGCTGCTCTGAGCAGGTCAGCGGTGCAGATCCCGCTATGCCAACGGGCGTGCACTAATCAAAGCTGTCAACCGGCCCCTCTCCGTCATGTCTGCAGCGTGCTGGTGCTTTGGGGACGGTTGCCATGGAACTGGTCCTTCTTTGCCTCTCTTGATTCCTATTTTCCTTCTTTCATGTAATTTCTCATTTTGCAAAGTGGGGGAGGAGGTGCCCACCCCCAATTTAAAGAGACCCTGAAGAATCTGAATTCTGTTCCCCAGGGGCAGACTAAAGCAGCCCAGGGGAGATGGAGATGCCCTCAGGCTCTGCTCCTCCAGGCCCCTTACCCCCACTTCCCTGCAGGCATCTGGCGGCTTCCTCGCCAGTTCACTTTCTAGTCCTAACCCCACGTGGCTACCCTGGACCCTTGATTCAACCAGCCTCCTCTTTTCTGACACTTTGAAGAAGGAAAGTGTGTAATCTGCAGACCCCAGGCAAAGCTAACATGCTGGGAAGCTGCATCAAATCGAGAGTCTGTGGCCTGCTGACCAGGACCGGGTGTCTGTACCTGAGTGGCATGATGCCACCATCCCAATCCCTCATCCACGGGAGTGGGAGAATTCGCCCTGCTTGTCTCTGTGACGCTCGTGGTCCTGAACTGTACACACATGAGTTCCCGGGCACAGAAGTCTCCACACCAGCCCCTCTAACAGTCACCACGACCTTGTGAAGTGTCAGGACCGTTGTCATTGTCTCCGTCTTAGGTGTGAACAACTGTGGCTCAGTGAAGTCAAGGAGCTTCTCAAAGATCACGCAGCTGTCTGGGGGCGAATGCAGGATCTCTGTCTCTTGCTGTCTCCTTCAAATAAGTGCCCAGCTGCCACCTGGGAGCCTTAGGCATTTTTGTAAGAGAACAACATGTGAACCTCAATGCCCATGGTAGGATGCAACATTTTGGCCATTTTGAAGTAATCTTTGCTTATTTTCTGAACTCCAGTGATGTGCTTGTTGAGTGCCTATTGTGCGTTAAGCTTTGTGAGCATAGTGGACCATTGAAAGGTACCTCCAAGGCCGGGCGCGGTGGCTCACGCCTGTAATCCCAGCACGTTGGGAGGCCGAGGCAGGCGGATCACGAGATCAGGAGTTCAAGACCGTCCTGGCCAGCATGGTGAAAGCCCATCTCTACTAAAATAAATACAAAAAAATTAGCCGGGCATGGTGGCGCGTGCCTGTAATCCCAGCTACTTGGGAGGCTGAGGCAGGAGAATTGCTTGAACCCAGGAGGTGGAGGTTGCAGTGGGCCAAGATTGCACCATTGCACTCCAGCCTGGGTGATAAAAGTGAAACTCCATCTCAAAAAAATATATATGATAATTAGCCAGGCATGTTGGTGCCCGCCTGTAATCCCAGCTACTTGGGAGGCTAAGGCAGGAGAGTCACATGAAGCTGGGAGACGGAGGTTGCAGCGAGCTGAGATCGCGCCACTGTACTCCAGCCTGGGGGGGTGACAGAGCAAGACTGTCTAAAAAAAAAAAAAAGAAAGAAAGAAACTTTTCTTTTCAGAGGTGTGGATGCACCTGGGCGTGTTCAGGGCAGAGGAGTATTACGAAGTGGTAGAAGAGCGGGAGCACGGATGGGGGATGTTGGGCACAGCAGCCGAGGCCCCTGGCTGACTTCAGGTTGCAAAGGCGCTCATATTTTAGGAGAGGGCAGGGGGCAGCCAAGGATGATGATTGAGCAGAAAGGAACATGCATATAAAAAGACAGCTGGTGGTGGTGGATGAGAGGATGGTTGGGAGGGCACTGGAAATGGGGCCATCAGGGCAAAGCCATCTGTTCTGGAGTGGCCTGCCGGGACACATTTCCTAGATGTGGCTTTTCAGGATGAGGCCTGGCTTAGCCTGGGAAACAGGAACCTGTGGCCTCGGCCAGTCATGACTCAGCTCCAACAGAAGAAGAAAGAAGAAAGGGGTTTGTGCACAGGCGAGGGAGTGGGGCTGTGGTGTGGGACTCTGGTGCCAACCTGGGATGCAGAGAGCATTGCTGGGGCCCGGTGGGGATGGACACAGATGGAGCACCCACACGCCTGAGCCTCGCTGCCCCTGTGGGAAGAGACAGCCCTGCCTAAGGGGTTCCAAGAGATTTGAGCTGACCACGTGGGGTGGGGTTGGGGCTGGGGCTGGGAGGCTGCCTGGAGCCTGGCGTGGTCTGCTCCTGACCTCTCTGTTTTGCTCATATCCACCCTAACATAACACTTACCCAGAGTGACCCTGAATAGCTGAGTTTGGGAGGGCAAAGCTTTTAAAGCCATTAAAACAGACCATATCACCAACTAATGGCCTTGAAGTTAAAAAAGGGAGGGCTCTACCCAACCCTGCCCAAGTGGCAGCATGAACTACTGATCTGCTTGCCCTCAGGTTACCAGGAGCGGAACAGAGTCCTGGCTTAATTGCTGGGAGAAAGCCCTGTGTTGCATGGCCTGTCAGCAACCCCAGGCTCCAGAATATTGTGGAATGGCCCCAGCCCAGCCTCTTCCCCAACTCCTTCCTCTTGGGTTGTGGCTTAGTTGGGATCCTCTTTCCTTCTGTTTGTCCTTCCTCAGCATCTGTCCCTTGGGTCTGCCAGCTGTGCCTGCCGATGTCTCCTTTGGGTGAAACTTTCTGACCCTGCCCCTGTTGTGCCCCTGATAGAATCTGTGTTACTGTAAAGAATCACCCAGGCTGGGCGCAGTGGCTCACGCCTGTAATCTCAGCACTTTAGGAGGCCGAAGCAGGTGGATCATTTGAAGTCAGGAGTTCGAGAACAGCCTGGCCAACTTGATGAAACCCTGTCTCTACTAAAAATACAAAAATTAAGGTTGGCCACTGTAGCTCATGCCCATAATCCTAGCACTTTGGGAGGCCGAGGCAGGTGGATCACCTGAGGTCAGGAGCTCAAGACCACCCTGGCCAACATGGCGAAATGCTTTCTCTACTAAAAATACAAAAATTAGCTGGGTGTGGTGGCAGCTGCCTGTAGTCAGAGCTACTTGGGAAGCTGAGGCAGGAGAATTTCTTGAACCCAGGAGGCAGAGGTTGCAGTGAGCCAAGATCATACCACTGCACTCTAGCCTGGGCGACAGAGTGAGACTCCGTCTGAAAAAAAAAAAAAAATTAACTGGGTGTGGTGACAGGCGCCTGTAATCCCAGCTACTTGAGAGGCTGAGGCAGGAGAATCACTTGAACCTGGGAGATAGAGGTTGCACTGAGCCAAAATTGTGCCACTGCACTCCAGCCTGGGCAACAGAGTGAGATTCCATCTCAACAACAACAACAACAACAAAAATTACTCTTAGAACATTTTCCAGGTCAGGAAAGATGAGAACAGCTGGATAGACCTTTCCAGATGTAAGACCCCCAAACCTAAATATGCCAGGTACTTTTAAGGCCCGTTTAAGGTGGGTAACTCCCCCTCTGCCCTTGGCCCAGAAAAGCTTGTTTCCAATAGGCCGTGGCTGGAGGGTGGGGAAATGCCCCATCCTTCATGGAATGTGTGGGATTGCAGGTCAGTTCCGTGGGGTACCTGCTTGCCCTAGCCACCAGTGAGTACCCACTGGAGAGAATGAAAAAAAAGCCAAAAGCACTCAAGCATGATATCAACAGATGAGCTTCAGTCAAATCAATGACTGCCTCCCAGTGTTACAGAAACTGCCTTGGTCACAAGGGACTCTGGGCTTCTGGCTTGGGCCCCTGTCAACAAAGAAGGGATTCTTGTTGAAGAATCGTGGAAGGAGGAGGAGGCTGGGCATCATCTCTCAGCTTGGAGGAGGAGACGCCATGCTGGGGGCTGGGATCACCATGCCCCTTGCCCGCCTCGCACCTTGCTGCTGTCTGTAACCCTCCGGCAGCTCCTGCAGGCCTGGACGTCTTATCCCTCTCCTTAGCCCCAGGAGTGTGTTTCAGGAACTCTCCTCACCTCTGTGTCTTGTGTTTTGCAGTGATCAGGGCCAAAGCGGTCAGTGAGAAGGAGGTGGACTCTGGGAACGACATTTATGGCAACCCTATCAAGAGGATCCAGTATGAGATCAAGCAGATAAAGGTAATAGTGGCCGCCAGCGTCCCGGGCTGCACTGTGGGCACAGCTGTGGGGTGTTGGGGTTGGCAGAGAGCCTGGGTCCCTGGAACACGATCCGGTCACCTGTGGAGTAGAGCAGAGGATGAGGTCATCAAGCTGCAGATAGATCCGATTTCCCTTAATCCTGGAATGCCTGAAAAGTTGTGTGGAGATGACATGTTCCCCACAAGTTTAATTCCTTCAGAAACCTGTCCGGGCGTTTCAGCTCACACCTGTAAGCCCGGCCCTTCCGGAGGCCAAGGTGGGCGGATCACTTGAGCTCAGGAGTTCAAGACCAGTCTGGGCAACATGGTGAGAATCCATCTCTACAAAAAACCAGCCAGGCATGGTAGCACCCATCTGTGGTCCCAGCTATTCAGGAGGCTGAGGTGGGAGAATCGCTTAAGCCCAGGAGGCAGAGGTTGCAGTGAGACATCTCACCACTGTATTCCAGCCTGGGTGACAGAGTGAGACCTTGTATTTAAAAAAAAAAAAAAAAAAAATGTAGCAGGAAGGGCAGGGCCTGGCCTGGGGCTTGATAGTAACTAACATGGTCTGTAAGAGAGAAGAAAATTCATGTTGCAGGTGGAGGGACAGCCATGTGATATGGTGGTAGTTGTAGTCATCCATATTTAATTTTGTTATTAAAAATGAAAAGTAGACCGGGCACAGTGTCTCATGCATATAGTCCCAGCACTTTGGGAGGCCGAGGTGAGTGGATCACCTGAAGTCAGGAGTTCAAGACCAGCCCGGCCAACGTGGAGAAACCCCATCTCTACTAAAAATACAAAAATCAGCTGGGCGTGGTGGCAAGTGCCTGTGATCCCAGCTACTTGGGAGGCTGAGGCAGGAGAACACTTGAACCTGGGAGGCAGAGGTTGCCGTGAGCTGAGATTGCACCACTGCATTCCAGCTTGGGCGACAAGAGCGAAACTCCATCTCAAAAAAAAAAAAAAAGTAGTTGAAAATCAATGTTATCAGAAGGTCAGTGGAATGCTTTATCATCACATCTATGTCAGTTTAAGGGGATGACCTAGTCTCTCAGTGCCTGAGTCTCTTTCTTTACGAAGCAGGAAAGAGAATCTGCTCTTATGACCTCATAAAAGGGTCATGAAAAGGCCAGTGCCAGTGCCAAGGAAATGCTTTTAGCCTTTTGGCAAATGATGTCATTTAGTACAGCATCAACATAACCTTTCTTGGTACAAGTTGGAGTGTCACTCTCAAGCCATTTGTCATGACATCAGGCATGCTCCCATTCCATTTGGGTTTGCTTATTGAAACTCTTCAGGGGGAAAAAAAACAGCCTGCCTGAGTGCTGAGAAAATGCCATTCTTCACCTGGGCAGCAGGTGCATTCCTGAAAGGCTGTGAGGAAATCACATGTTGAGAAAGCAAACTCCTCTGGCCCATGGAGTTATGTCCTAATTCCTGAGGTGCCTCTCTGCTCTCATTGCCATCAAGTAGACAATATTTGATCAAAATTCCTAGAAATATGGGTTGGGCGGAGTGACTTATGCCTGTAATCCCAGCACTTTGGGAGGCCGAGGCAGGAGGATTGCCTGAGCTCAGGAGTTTGAGACCAGCCTGGGTGATAGAGCAAGACCTCGTCTCTACTAATTAAAAAAAAAAAGCCGAGCATGGTGGCATGTGCCTGTAGTCCCAGCCACTCGGGAGGCTGAGGTGGGAGGATCACTTCAGCCTGGGAAGTTGAGGTTGCAGCCCGAGCCTGGGCAACAGAATGAGACCCTATCTCAAAAAAATAAATTCCTGGAAATATGCAAAACTCATGGTTCTTCATGGTGGTCCAGAGTCATGTGGAGGTACAGAAGCCCCTCCCCAGAGATTCAGAAATGACCTCATTGGGGCGGGGGGTGAGGGGACAGAGGTGTTGTCTGAGGATGTCATGCTCCAGATGACAGTCTTTTTTATTTTTTGAGATGGAGTCTCGCTGTCTCCCAGGCTGGAGTGCAGTGGCGCGATCTCTGCTCACTGCAAGCTCCATCTCTTGGGTTCACGCCATTCTCCTGCCTCAACCTCCCGAGTAACTGGGACTACAGGCACCCGCCACCATGCCCAGCTAAATTTTTGTATTTTTAGTAGAGACGGGGTTTCACCATGTTAGCCAGGATGGTCTCGATCTCCTGACCTCGTGATCCGCCCGCCTCGGCCTCCCAAAGTGCTGGGATTACTGGCGTGAGCCACCGTGCCCGGCACAGATGAGTCTTGTGCCCACCTGCTGTGATCTGCCACACTAAGAGTTGAGTGACTCCAAAGAATCACTTTGCTATAAGAAGTGTTTTTCTTTTCTTTTCTTTTCTTTTTTGAGACAGAGTTTCTGTCATACAGGTGGGAGTACAGTGGCGCCATCTCGGCTCACTGCAACCTCCACCTCGCAGGTTCAAGCGATTCTCCTGCCTCATCCTCCCAAGTAGCTGGGATTACAGGCGCTTGCCACCACGCTCAGCTAATTTTTGTATTTTTAGTAGAAACGAGGTTTTGCTACGTTGGCCAAGCTGGTCTCAAACTCCTGACCTCAAGCGATCTGCCCACCTCAGCCTCCCAAAGTGCTGGGACTACAGCCATGAGCCCAGCTGGAACGGTCCTTTTCTAATCCATGCAATTTGCACTTCCTGGTCCTCTTGGGTGCTGGCTGTACCACAGATACAGGTTGTGCCGCCTGGGGTGTTCTGGATGGGAACGGAATTCAGCAACTGTGTGGCCTCCCTCTGCTTAGATGTCCTCCTCCTTGTCTTTCCAGATGTTCAAAGGGCCTGAGAAGGATATAGAGTTTATCTACACGGCCCCCTCCTCGGCAGTGTGTGGGGTCTCGCTGGACGTCGGAGGAAAGAAGGAATATCTCATTGCAGGTGCGTATGAGTGGGGCCATCAGCCGGAGGCTCGCACAGAAGTGGGGCTGTTCCTAGACGCGGTCCAGGGCTCATTTCCCAGGCTCGACGGGTGGGGAGGCGGAGTAGCTGAGGAACAGTAAGGTAGGGTACGGAGCCCTCTCGGCCACTTCCCGTCAGAGAATGCTAGTGAATGTTCACCTACCTGCCAATTTCCTGGGAAATTTGAGATTGGTGGACAAAAAAAGTGAGCATTTTTGCCTTCTATTCCTAAAAGGGAGGCGAGTGCAGGATGCTGGAGGCATGCAGGGCAGAGAAACCCTTTCTGCTGTCGGGAGGGCCAAAAGCTTGGGTGACGTCTGTTGATACTATGCACAAGACCTGCTTGACTTATTCGTTCATCTGTCTCCTTTTTTTTATTGTGGTAAAATATACGTAACAAAATGTAGCCATGTTAATTAACCATTTTCTTTCTTTTTTTTTTTTTTTGAGATGGAGTGTCGCTCTGTCACCCAGGCTGGAGTGCAGTGCTGCGATCTTGGCTTACTGCAACCTCCGCCTCTCGGGTTCAAGCGATTCTCCTGCCTCAGCCTCTCGAGTAGTTGGGATTATAGGCACGTACCACCACACCCAGCTAATTTTTGTATTTTTAGTACAGTCGGGGTTTTACCATGTTGGCCAGGCTGGTCTCGAACTCCTGACCTCAGGTGATCCATCCGCCTCGGCCTCCCAAAGTGCTGGGATTCCAGGTGCGAGCCACCACGCCTGGCCAACCATTTTCAAATGTACACTTCAGTGGCATTAGATATATTCGCTGTTGTGCGACCATCACCACCATCTATCTCCACATCTTCCCAAACCAAAAGTCTGTCCCCGTTAAACACTAACTCCCCCTTCTCTCTTCCCTCAGCCCTTGACCACCTCCATTTTACTTTCTGTCTCTGTGGATTTGACTGCCCCAGGGGCCTCGCATGGGTAGAACCCTGCAGTGTTTGTCCTCTCTGTCTGGCTTATTTCAGTAGCATCATGTTTTCAAGGTTCATTCACATTACAGCATACATCAGAATTTCCTTACTCTTTTTTTTTTTTTTTTTTTTTTTTTGAGACAGAGTCTCGCTCTGTTTCTCAGGCTGGAGTGCAATGGCGCAATCTCGGCTCACTGCAACCTCCGTTTCCCAGGTTCAAGGGATTCTCCTGCCTCAGCCTCTCAAGTAGCTGGGATTATAGGCACATGCCACCACACCTGGCTAATTTTTTTTTTTGTATTTTTAGTACAGAGAGGGTTTCACCATGTTGGCTAGGCTGGTCTCGAACTCCTGACCTCAGTTGATCCGCCCACCTCAGCCTCCCAAAGTGCTGGGATTACAGGTGTGAGCCACCACACCCGGCCCAAAATGTCCTTACTTTTTAAGGATGAATAATATTTCATTGTATGAATGCAGCACATTTTGTTTATCGTTGCATCTCTTTGTTTATGCTTTTTTTCTTTTATTTTTGAGACACAGTCTTGCTCTGTTTCCCAGGCTGGAGTGTGATCATGACTCACTGCAACCTCAATCTCCTGGGGTCAAGTGATCCTCTCGCCTCAGCCTCCCAAAGTGCTGGGATCGACTACAGGTGTGTGCCACCACACCCAGCTAATTTTTTTATTTTTTGGTAAAGAAGAAGTCTCATCATGTTGCCCAGGCTGGTCTTGAACTCCGAGGCTCAAGCAATCCTCCTGCCTCAGCCTCCCAAAGTGCTGGGATTATAGGCGTGAGCCACTGTGCCCAGCCTATATTTTTATTCCTTTTTTTTTTTTTTTTTTGAGACGGAGTCTCGCTCTGTCACCCAGGCTGGAGTGCAGTGGCGCGATCTCGGCTCACTGCAACCTCCGCCTCCCAGGTTCACGCCATTCTCCTGCCTCAGCCTCTCCGAGTAGCTGGGACTACAGGCGCCCGCCACCACGCCCGGCTAATTTTTTGTATTTTTAGTAGAGACGGGGTTTCACCGTGGTCTCGATCTCCTGACCTCGTGATCCGCCCGCCTCGGCCTCCCAAAGTGCTGGGATTACAAGCGTGAGCCACCGCGCCCGGCCTATTTTTATTCCTAAATAAAATTATTTCCCCTTACTTCCTTCTACCACCTCCCCTGCATGCCCAGCTAGGCTGAACCACAGGAGGCCAGCACAGGATTCTCAATCTCAGCACTATTAACATTTGGGGATGGACCATTCTTTGGTGTGGGGGCCTACCTTGTACAGTATAGGATATTCAGCTGCATCCCTGGCCGCCACCCTCTACATGCCACAGCACCCGCTCCAGTCGCAGGGTCTCTGGACATTGCCACATGTGCCCAGGGGAGGTGGGGTAGATTGCCCCTGCTTGAGAACCACTGGGCTCAAAGAGCTTTCTGCAGTGATGGAAACGGTCTCTGCACCATCCAGTCCAGCGGCCCCCAGCCTTGTGGCTCGTGAGCACCTGAGATATGACTAGTGCAGCCGAGGAGGTGAATTTTAAATTTTATTTCATTTCAACTAATTTTAGTTTAAATGTAAACAGCCACATGTGGCCGGCAGCCGCAGTCTAGCATGGCACTGACTCAGCCAGTTAAGGAACATTATTCCCCTCCTCCCTGGGGAAGTAGGAATCTGATCACAAACTTAAGAAAAAAAGAATAGACAAGGCCCGGTGCAGTGGCTCATGCCTGTAATCCCAGCACTTTGGGAGGCTGAGGCGGGCGGATTGCTTGAGGTCAGGAGTTCAAGACCAGCCTTGCCAACATGGTAAAACCCTGTCTATACTAAAAATATAAAAATTAGCTGGGCGTGGTGGCATGTGCCTGTAGTCCCAGCTACTCAGGAGGCTGAGGCAGGAGAATCATTTGAACCCAGAGATTGCAGCAAGCTGAGATCACTCCACTGTACTCCAACCTGGATGACAGAGCAAGACCCCATCTCACACACACAAAAAAAAGAAAGAAAAAAAAGAGAAGAGACAAGACAACTCCCCTAGCCTGGTACTATATTTTGTTCCAAAAGGCAACTGTAACCATAAACATATACTCCAAATCCAAATACCCATGATTGGGGGATTTTCTTCTGGTTTAGGTGACATGTACTTTTTTCCCTTCTAAAAATCAACGTGTGCTTAGTGGGCACCTGTTGGGTGCCCAGCCCCATGTTAGGGACAATGGGAGATTCCCACGGTGAGATCCTTGGCTCTGGTCATCATGGAGCACACAGATGTTCCGACTGGGGAGACTGGAAAAGAAAGCAGAGAAAATAGATTTTGCTTGTGGAGAATTGTGAATAGTGAGTGAATGCTTAGAAGGTGCAAAAGGGGCCGGGCGCGGTGGCTCACGCCTGTAATCCCAGCACTTTGGGAGGCTGGGACGGGCAGATCATGAGGTCAGGAGATCGAGACCATCCTGGCTAACATGGTGAAACCCTGTCTCCACTAAAAATACAAAAAAAAAATTAGCCGGGTGTGGTGCCAGGCACCTGTAGTTCCAGCTACTCTGGAGGCTGAGGCAGGAGAATGGCGTGAACCCGGGAGGCGGAGCTTGCAGTGAGCCGAGATCGTGCCACTGCACTCCAGCCTGGGCGACAGAGTGAGACTCCATCTCACAAAAAAAAATAAAATAAAAAAGAAGGTGCAAAAGGAAGAGACTCTCATCACAGGTCTAAGGGTCTAGACAGACTTGCTGCTGGGTGAAGGTGGTGTCCTTGCCTGTGGATGGGGAGGAGGTCATTGCAGGGAGGAAGATGCAGGGGTGTGAGTTGGGCAGGGAAGACTCCTGTTATCTCCCCTTGGGTAAGATCTTCCCTCCCTTCCTTAACACGCTCACAGCTCCTGCTTTGCTAGGTGTCTTGGTCATCAAGACTTCTGTCCCTCTCCTTGGGGATAATAGGAGACTTTCTCCCCCTTTTAAGATGCATTTCTGGACTTCCTAAAATGTTTTATTATGAGCACTTTTCTTATTCTTATTCTTTTTCCAAGACGGAGTCTCCTTCTGTTGCCCAGGCTGGAATGCAGTGGTGTGATCTTGGCTCACAGCAACCTCTGCCTCCTGGGCGATTCTCCTGCCTCGGCCACCCAAGTAGCTGGGATTACAGGCATGTGCCACCATGCCTGGCTAATTTTTGTGTTTTTAGTAGAGATGGGGTTTCGCCATGTTGGCCAAGCTGGTCTCAAACTCCTGGCCTCAAATAATCTACCCGCCTCAGCCTCCCAAAGTGCTGGGATTATAGGCACGAGCCACCATGCCTAGCCATGAGCACTTATATTTTTTAACAGCTTTATTGAGATATAAGTCACACTCTATTCAATTTATCCATTAAAAATGTACAATTCGGGCCAGGTATGGTGGCCCATGCCTGTGATCCCAGCACTTTGAAAGGCCAAGGTGGAAGAATTGGTTGAGGCCAGGAGTTCGAGACCAGCCTGGGCAACATAGTGAGACCCTGTCTCAACAAAAACAAAAATAATTAGCCAAGCATGGTAGCATACGCCTGTAGTCCCAGCTTCTCAGGAGGCTGAGATGGGAGGATCGCTTAAGCCCAGGAGTTTGAGGCCGCAGTGTCATACCACTGCACTCCAAGACCTTGTTTAAAAAAAAAAAAAAAAATTTTATAATTCGGTGGTGTTTTTTTTTTTTTTTGGAGACAGTCTCACTCTACCCGTCCGACTGGAGCGCAGTGGCACGATCTTGACTCACTGCAATCTCTGCCTCCCGGGTTCAAGCGATTCGCATGCCTCAGCCTCCCAAGTAGCTGGATTACAGGTGTGAGCCCCCACGCCTGGCTAATTTTTGTCTTTTTAGTAGATATGGGGTTTCACCACGTTGGCCAGGCTGGTCTTGAACTCCTGACTTCAGGTGATCTGCCTGCCACTGCCTTCCAAAGTGCTGGGATTACAGGCATGAGCCACTGCGCCCGGCCTACAATTCAGTGGTTTTAGTGTAGTCACAGAGTTGTGCAACAATCACTACAGTCAAAGAAATCCTGCATTCTTGTGCTATTACCCTCCTAACCCCCCTCCCCCTCCCCCTCCCCCAGCCCTAAGCAGCCACTGGTATGCTTCCCATCTCTGTAGATTTCTCTATGCTGGGCTTTCCTGGGAACAGAATCATACGTGTGACCCTGTGTAACTAGCTTCTTTCGTGTTTCCAAGGGTCATCCATGTTACAGTGTGTATCAGAATTTCATTCCTTTCTATGACTGAGTATTCCATTGTATGGATAGACCACGTTTTGTTTATCCTGTCATCATTTGATGTGCGTTTGGGTTGTTGGCACCGTTTGGCCGTTGTGACAAATACTGCAATGAACGTTGGTGTGTGAGATTTTGCAGGGACCTGTTCTCATTTTTCCTGGATGTATCCCCGGCAGTGGAATTGGTGGGGTGGGGGGTGGGGAGGGGTTGGGTGACTTTAGGTTTAACCATTTGAGGAGCTGCCAGACCGTTTTCCAAAGCAGCTGCACCATTTTACTTGCCCAGTATTATTTATGATTTTTACAATAAGAAAAATAAAATCAAATGGAGAAGGGGAAGGGGACAAAACCCACCTGTGGTGCAAAGATCTTACCAGCTAACTAATGCCCTCAAAAAAACACAGAGGAGGCAGAAGAGCTGGGGTGGCCACACAGCACGCACAGTGGTGCGTGGCAGAGGCATGGTCTGCAGCGTGGCATTCGGGGGCTGCTGCAGCTGTGCACAGAACAGAGCACGGGAGGAAATTTCCCAGCGTGTTGGCATCTGCTGTGTCTCCTTTTCAGTTCTTTCCTGTATTTGTTAAACCTTTAAAATTATGGCATTTATTACATTTGTCATCAGAAAAATAAAATCTGGAGAGACAAGAAAGGAGACAGAATCCCCCGTGGTGCAGGGAACTTACTTCCAGTTTCCTGCATCCTCTTGTTGTTCCTATCCACAGGGAACAGCCTTTAAAGTGAAATTCCAGCTGTCCCAGCTCAGTTTCCTCACACTGCCCTCTAGGGGCTTTCTGGCCAAACTGCAGAACTGCAGAAGGACGAAGGGTGGGGGTCCCATGCACAGATGGACTCTTGGGTGCAAAACTGACCTTGGTCTGAGCCAGCACGGGTGTCCAAACATACCCAGCTGAATCCTCGCCCATGCTGAAGCTCTCTGTTTTTGTTTTTGTTTAAGATGGAGTCTCTCTCTGTCACCCAGGCTGGAGTGCAGTGGCACAATCTCAGGTCACTGCAATCTCTGCCTCCCGGGTTCAAGCAATTCTCTTGCCTCAGCCTCCCAAGTAGCTGGGATGGGATTACAGGTGCGCAACACCACGCCCAGCTAATTTTTTTTTTCTTTTTTTTTGAGACAGAGTTTCTCTTTTGTTGCCCAGGCTGGAGTGCAATGGCACGGTCTCGACTCACCACAACCTCTGCCTCCCAGGTTCAAGCGATTCTCCTGCCTCAGCCTTCCGAGTAGCAGGGATTACAGGCATGCGCCACCACGCCTGGCCAATTTTGTATTTTTAGTAGAGACAGGAGTTCTCCGTGTTGGCCAGGCTGGTCTCGAACTCCTGACCTCAGGTGATCCGCCCTCCTCGGCCTCCCAAAGTGCTGGGATTACAGGCATGAGCCACCATGCCTGGCCTAATTTTTTGTATTTTTAGTAGAGATGGGGTTTCGCCACGTTAGCCAGGCTGGTCTTGAACTCCTGACCTCAGGTGATCTGCCCATCTCAGCCTCCCAAAGTGCTGGGATTACAGGTGTGAGCTGCCGCACCTGGGCGGCATTAAGTACATTCACAGTGTTGTGTAACTATCACTATCTATTTCTAGAAGTTTTTCATCATCCCAAACTGAAACTCTGTCCCCATTAACCAATAATTCCCTATTCCTCTGTTTGCCCAGCCCCTGACAACCACCTTTCTACTTCGTCTCCACGAATTTGCCCATTCTAGGCACCTCGTACAGGTAGAGTCATACCTCCTTCCATAGCTGAAGCGTTGCACTTAGCATAATGTCCTCAAGTTCATCTATGTTGTAGCATGGGTCAGAGTTTAGTTTAGTTTAGTTTAGTTTAGTTTAGTTTAGTTTAGTTTAGTTTAGTTTTTAGTTTAGTTTAGTTTAGTTTAGTTTAGTTTAGTTTAGGTATGAGACAGAAGCAACAAAGCCCAGGCTGGAGTGCAGTGGAGCGATCTCGGCTCGCTGCAACTTCCGCCCCCCAGGTTCAAGCAATTTTCCTGCCTCAGCCTCCTGAGTAGCTGAGGTTACAGGCATGCACCACCACACCCAGCTAATTTTTGTATTTTTTTAGTAGAGACGGGGTTTCACCATGTTGGTCAGGCTGGTCTTGAACTCCTGACCTCAAGTGATCCGCCTGCCTTGGCCTCCCAAAGTGCTGAGATTACAGGCTTAAGCCACTGCACCCACCTGGCAGATTTTATTTCTTTTTATGTGAATACATTTTAAAGTTTCCAAAATGTGTAATATTCTTCTAAGTTGAATTCTATATATGTTTTCAAATTGTTAACATTTCCATTAACTTTATAACTTAGACACTACTTAGTATCTCAAGGAGGAGGCACGAGGTTTTGATGAGGACACAGAACTAAAGGTGCCAAGTGCGAACAGTTTCTTGCATAAATAAGGAAATGGGCTGACCATAGTGGCTCACACCTGTAATCCTAGCATTTTGGGAGGCTGAGGCAGGAGGATGGCTTGAGTTTAGGAGTTCAAGATCAGCCTGGATGATACAGCAAGACCCTATCTCTACAAAACAGGAAGGGAGGGAGGGAGGAAGGAAGGAAGGGAGGGAGGCAGGGAGGAAGGGAGGGAGGGAGGCAGGGAGGAAGGGAGGGAGGGAGGGAAGAAGGGAGGAAGGGAAGGAGGGAGGGAGGGAGTGAAGGGAGGCAGGGAGGAAAGGGGAGGGAGGCAGGGAGGAAGGGGGAGGGAGGCAGGGAGGAAGGGGGAGAGAGGCAGGGAAGGGAGGCAGGGAGAGAGGGAGGGAGGCAGGGAGGGAGTGAAGGGAGGCAGTGAGAGAGGGAGGGAAGCGGGGAAGAAGGGAGGGAGGGAGGAAGGAAGGAAGGAAAGAAAGAAGGAAGGAGAGATGAGCTGGGTGTGGTCACGTGCACCTGTAGTCTTGGCTACTTGGGAGGCTGAGGCAGGAAGATCCCTTGAGCTCAAGGCATTTGAGGCTGCAGTGAGCTAGGACTGCACCGCTGCACTCTAGCCCAGGTGGCAGGGTGGGACCCTATCTCTGTTTTGAAGAGAAAAAGATAACAACTAAGTGTCATGAAAAGATGTGAGGAAATACAATGAGATGCCCGAGTGAAGGCTCTGAAAACACACCTGCTCCAGTTCGAATGTGTGCTCTGACACCTGACTCGTTAAAGTCCTTGGCCAAGTGACTTTACCTGTCTGTGCCTCGCATGCCGATACGTATGTGGGGGACAACGACAGTAGTATCTGCCCCACGAGGGGTTGTTGAGAGGATGAAAGTGGGAGTAGGAGACCAGAAATGATGATCACAGAGCTGCTGGTTATCTTGGTCAGGCCTCACTCAAGGGCAGCTGATAATTTTATGTCTTACATTGGAGATGATAGTGACCCACGCACGCAGCACAGCACAGCATGAAAAGCTGGTGAGTCGATACAGTCATACTGAAGGTCTAAGGAGGGCTAGGGTAGCCTGTAGCCGAATGAGCGTGAAGGCTCTGCTGAAAGGGCATTGCTCCCTGCACCTGTGGCAGGATCCTCGGTAGAAAGCTGACATTGAAAGATTTTGAAGAGCTTCAGTTAAAAAGTTAAAAACAGCCCAGCGCATTGGCTGACGCCTGTAATCCCAGCACTTTGGGAGGCCGAGGCGAGTGGATCATGAGGTCAGGAGATCGAGACCATCCTGGCTAACACAGTGAAACCCTGTCTCTACTAAAAATACAAAAAATTAGCTGGGCATGGTGGCGGGCGCCTGTAGTCCCAGCTACTTGGGAGGCTGAGGCAGGAGAATCACTTGAACCCGGGAGGTGGAGGTTGCAGTGAGCCAAGATTGTGCCACTGCACTCTAGCCTGGGTGACAGAGCAAGACTCTGTCCCCGCCCCCCCCCAAAAAAATAAATAAAAATTAAAAAACCAATGTTGGCAAGGCTATGGGGTAAAGGGAAGGCTTAGGAACACTTATATGCTGTTGATGGGAATGTAACTGAGTTCACCCACTGTGGGGCACACTTTGTAGATTTCTCAAAGAACTGAGAAAGCAACCAGCATTTGACCCAACAGTCCCACTGCTGGGTGTATACCCCACTGCGCCCGTGTGTTCATTACCACATTATTTGCAATAGCAAAGACACGGAATCAACCCAAGTGCCCGTCAATGGTGATTTGGATAAAGAAAATGTGGTGTATATATACTATGGAATACCATGCAGCCGTAAAAAGGAAGGAAATCATGTCCTTTGCAGCGACAGGAGTGCAGCTGGAAACCATTATCCTAACGGAACTAATGCGAAAACAAAACCAAATACCACATGTTCTCACTTAAAAGTGGGAGCTAAACATTGGGTACACATGGTCATCAAAATGTGAACAAGAGACACTGGGGAATACAAGGAGGCGGTAGGGAGGAAGCAGGGTAAGGGCTGAAAAAATACTACCTATTGGGCGCTATGCCTACTACCTGGGCGATGGATCCGTTCATATTCCAAACCTCAGGGACACACAATATACCCATGTAACAAATCTGCACATGGACTTCCTGTTTCTAAAAATCAACAAAGACCGTGAGACCTGCCCAGTAGCCAGCTGGCTGTATATCTTCTCCACCAATGAGGCTGCATTACTTCATCCTCCTCTCCCTGGGAGGGGCAGCAGGGGTGGGGCCATTAATGGCCACAGTGGCTGACTCACCTCGTGGTGAGAGGAACCTCTCTCATCTGACTTCTTTCCCAGCCTTGGTCAGATGACTCCACGTTGAATCTGGCATTTATTTCCTGAGGCAGGAACCTAGATCCAGTTTGCCTCGAGTCAGGATAGGCCCTTTATCCAGGGGCTAACCAGAAATCGCAGGGCACAGTGAACCACTCAGCTCGGGCTGGCTGTGGCCGGTGAGTGACTGCATGGCCTGAACAGGCCACCTCCTCCTGGGTTGATGACTCAGGCCGCCTCCTCCTGGGCTGATGACTCAGCCTCACGTGTCGAGTCGGGCACCGGGAGACTCATACAGAATTGGCCCTGTAATTTTCTTCCACATTCCTCTTCTCCAAAAGGAAAAATAAACATACAACGCTTTGTTACAAATTTTAATTCCTGGTTTTCTATAACCGAGACTCATGCCTCGCTTTTCTCCAAGACAGACATAAGTAGAACATTGCTACAGATGCTCATGGTGTGTACGCCCAAGCAAGTCTTAATCAGACCAGAGGGGGTCCTCTCCACATTTATAGGTGACAGCCACGTTCATGTTAGCCCAATAACTAGGACCATTGAAAAGATACAATATTTTGGCTGGGCGCAGTGGATCACTTGAGGTCAGGAGTTCAAGACCATCCCAGCTAACATGGTGAAACCGCGTCTCTACTAAAAAATACAAAGATTAGCCATGAGTGGTGGCGCGTACCTGTAATCCCAATTTCTTGGGAAGCTAAGGCAGGAGAATTGCTTGAACCTGGGAGGCGGAGGTACCATTGAGCCAAGATGGCACTGCTGCACCACTCCAGCCTGGGTGACAGAGCAAGACTCCGTCTCCAAAAAAAAAAAGAAAAAGAAAAGATACAATTTTCACTTCATCTCTTCTTCCTGCCATTGCTAACCTCCTGAGGAAGCCAGAATTGGTAGTAAAAGGCAGAATGTGAAGCAAATCATTAGAACAAGCACGGGTGTGTCTCATCAGTAAACTTATTGAGCAATTACTATGTGCAGGGAACTGAGGAAACAAAAGGGTTAAGACACAACCCTTACCCTCTATACTTACTCTCTGATTAAGGAGCGAGATGCAGAAGAAGGCAAATCTAATATAAAGTGGGAGTTAATGCTGGTCAAGTGATACATACAGTGGAAATCACCATAGAAGCTGGGAAGCCAGGGTAGAGCTTCAGCCTGTCTGTGGTGGCAGGTGCCCAGGCTAGACAGGGAAGGGGCTGCAGTATACCTGTACGGGCACCAAATGCCAGGATCAACCAGGATACAGCAATGGGTTCCTTCCCATCTGTCTGTTTTGCTCCTTCCTGATCTATTCTGAACTCACAGAAAATAGCCATAGGTCTAGTGGGGAAAGTTATATATCTAATTTTGATTTTTTTTTTTTTTTTTTTTTGAGACGGAGTCTTGCTCTGTTGCCCAGGCTGGAGTGCAATGGCACGATCTTGGTTCATTGTAACTTCCACCTCCCGGGTTCAAGCGATTCTCCTGCCTCGCCTCCTGAGTAGCTGGGATTACAGGCATGCACCACCACCCCCAGCTAATTTTTATATTTTTAGTAGAGATGGGGTTTCACCATGTTGGCCGGGTTGGTCTCGAACTCCTGACCTCAAGTGATCTGCCCACCCTGGCCTCCCAAAGTGCTGGGATTACAGGCGTGAGCCACCATGCCCAGCTAGTTTTGAATTGTTTAAGGCCACCCAAACATTTACCTTGTGAAGTTATAGGATTTGGAATAAATGTTACAGGAGTAATTCTGCTTTCTCATCCTGTTCCGCACCTGGAATGTCACGTAAGTCTAAACGGAGAAAAGGACCCGAAGGTAAAGGAACAGATAGAACAGGAAGTGCGAGCATAAGAATTCAAACCCAGGGAGCTGGCACAACGAGTGCCCCGTACCCAGGACAATGGAGGCCACTTGTGCCTGCTTGAAGCCTCAGGCAAGCCATCCGTATTTCCATGGCACAGGGGTGCGGTCGGTGAGCTGCGTTAGTCCTTCGCTGGGCTGTTTCTATTAGTGGATCCTCTGAGGCTGGTGCTGTGCCTGAGATCATTAAGTCAGATGCGCTGAAACTTTGTCAAACAAAAGTGCTTAGGGCACAGCCTGAGGCTCTGTCTGCTTTTCAAGGAATTGCCCATCAGTCTCTGCCAGGCGTGGGTGCTCATCACTGACACCTGTGTCTCTTCACAAGGGGCTGTTGTAGCAGGAGGAATGAGGTTTTTTTTTGTTTTTTTGTTTTGTTTTGTTTTGGAGACAGAGTCTTACCCTGTCACCCAGGCTGGAGTGCAGTGGCTTGATCTTGACTCACTGCAACCTCTGCCTCCTGGGTTCAAGTGATCTTCCTGCCTCAGCCTCCTGAGTAGCTGGGACTACAGGTACCCCACACCACACCCGGCTAATTTTTTGTATTTTTTTATTTTATGTATTTATTTGAGATGGAGTTTTGCTCTTGTCACCCAGGCTGGAATGTAGTGGCATGACCTCTTCTCACTATAACCTCTGCCCACTGGGTTCAAGCGATTCTCCTGCCTCATCCTCCCGAGTAGCTGGGATTACAGGTACCCACGACCATGCCCAGCTAATTTTTGTATGTGTAGTAGAGACAGGGTTTCACCATGTTGGCCAGACTGGTCGCAAACTCCTGACCTCGAGTGATGTCCCTACGTCAGCCTCCCAAAGTGCTGAGATTACAGCCGTGAGCCACCGTGCCCTGCCTGAAAGATTAGTTTTTATTTTATTTATTTTTTATTATTTTCTTTTTTGAGATGGAGTCTCGCTCTGTCGCCCAGGCTGGAGTGCAGTTTGCAATCTTGGCTCACTGCGACCTCCGCCCCCCGGGTTCAAGCGATCCTCCCGCCTCAGTCTCCTGAGTAGCTGGGATTACAGGCATGCATCACCACGCCTGGCCATTTCTTTTTGTATTTTTAGTAGAGACGGGGTTTCACCATGTTGGCCAGGCTGGTCTCGAACTCCTGACCTCAAGTGATCCGCCCACATCAGCCTCCCAAAGTGCTAGGATTACAGGCACGAGCCACCACACCTGGCCTGAGGGATGAGTTTTTAAATGATTTCCATAGCTGTGATTAGGTTCTGTCAGCCACTGGAACACACTCCTTTGTTCTTTTCCTCCTGCTTGGAAAACGCCAAGGCTGTTGCCAATGTAGTATCTTCAGCAAAGGAAGGAGGCAGCTGAGTCAGGAGCCCGAAGTACAGAAAGAAGCCACAGCTCATCACGCCTGATGAAGGGAATTCAGAGCAGATTCCTAATTTTCAAAAATTCCATGCTTTGGCTCTTCATAATGGAAAAATGCAGAATTATAAGTTTAAACTCAAATGGGAGAAACAACTGTGAATTAATATTTTGTGAAAAACAAAACAGGAAACAATACAATCTACATACTGCATGACATTTTGTGTGTGAAGATGCACATAGAAGGGAATATTGGCCGGGAGCAGTGGCTCACACCTGTAATCCCAGCACTTTGGGAAGTCAAGGTGGCAGGATCACTTGAGCTCAGTTCAAGACCAGCCTGGGCAACATGGTGAAACATCGTCTCTATCCTTTTTTTAGAATAAAATTTAATAGAATATTGGGGCCAGGCGTGGTGGCTCAGGCCTATAATCCTAACACTTTGGGAGGCCAAGGTGGAGGTATTACTTGAGCGCAGAAGTTTAAGACCAGCCTGAGTAACATAGCAAGACCCCACTTCTGCAAAAAAAATATAAAAAAGTAGCAGGGTGTGGTGGTTCACACCTATAGTCCCAGCTATTCAGGAGACTGAGACGGGAGGATCACTTGAGCTTGGGAGGTCAAGGCTGCAGTGAGCTATGATCATACCATTGTACTCTGGCCTGAGCAACAGAGCAAGACTGTCTCAAAATCAATAGTGGAATATTGGAAGGAAATACATCAAAATTTTAGCTGTGTGTAATTGAAGTAGGGAAGTTTTTTTCTTTCTTTTTCTTTTTTCTTTTTTTTTTTTTTTTTAGACGGAGTCTCGCTCTGTCGCCCAGGCTGGAGTGCAGTGGCGCAATCTCGGCTCACTGCAACCTCCGCCTCCTGGGTTCACGCCATTTTCCTGCCTCAGCCTCCCGAGTAGCTGGGACTACAGGCGCCCGCCACCACGCCCGGCTAATTTTTTGTATTTTTAGTAGAGACGGGGTTTCACTGTGTTAACCAGGATGGTGTCCATCTCCTGACCTCGTGATCCACCCGCCTCGGCCTCCCAAAGTGCTGGGATTACAGGCGTGAGCCGCCGTGCCCAGCCGGGAAGTTTTTTCTTGATTGTCTATCAGTGGACATGCATTATGGCTTTTTTTTTTTTCCCACTTTTTATTTTTTTGAGACGGACTCTCGCTGTGTCACCCAGGCTGGAGTTCAGTGGCGCGATCTCGGCTCACTGCAACTTCCGCCTCTGGGGTTCAAGAGCGATTCTCCTGCCTCAGCCTCCCAAGTAGCTGGGATTACCGGCGTGTGCCACCACACCCGGCTAATTTTTTGTGTTTTAGTAGAGAGGGGGTTTCATCACATTGGCCAGGCTGGTCTTGAACTCCTGGCCTCGAGATCCACCTGCCTCAGCCTCCCAAAGTGCTGGGATTACAGGAGTGAGCCACCGTGCCTGGCCACCCATTATGTTAAACTCAGAATAGACAGCGCACAGGATTGTTACAACGAAATCCCAGTGCCCCTGCGCCGGGTAGAGGAGTTGGGCAGGAGGAGGACTTGTCCCTCTCCCTGAGCTTGGTGATCCCCATCTTTCCGCAGGAAAGGCCGAGGGGGATGGCAAGATGCACATCACCCTCTGTGACTTCATCGTGCCCTGGGACACCCTGAGCACCACCCAGAAGAAGAGCCTGAACCACAGGTACCAGATGGGCTGCGAGTGCAAGGTAAGCAGGTCCCGCGTCTGCTGGAGCATTGCCTCCTCCCACCGTCTCCAGATGGACAGCAGGGGTTTTGATCCTTGGCTTTCCAGGGCCTGTTAATCCCCGGCTCCTGATTTAAGACCAGGCTCTGGGAAGGTAGAGTCATCCCAGGAGTAAGGCTGTCTGGCTGGGGACAGAGCCCCTGGTCCCTGGAGAGCCCTGACGCACACCTCTGTCAAGGGATGTCTGGAGGCCGGGCGCTGCAGGTCACTTGAGGTCGGGAGTTGGAAATCAGCCTCACCAACATGGCGAAACCCTGCCTCTACAAAAATACAAAAATTAGCCGGGTGAGGTGGCGCACGCCTGTGATCCCAGCAACTTGGGAGGATGAGGCTTAAGAATTGCTTGAATGTTGGCCGGGCGCGGTGGCTCACGCTTGTAATCCCAGCACTTTGGGAGGCCGAGGCGGGCGGATCACGAGGTCAGGAGATCGAGACCACGGTGAAACCCCGTCTCTACTAAAAATACAAAAAAATTAGCCGGGCGTGGTGGCGGGCGCCTGTAGTCCCAGCTACTCGGAGAGGCTGAGGCAGGAGAATGGCGTGAACCCAGGAGGCGGAGCTTGCAGTGAGCCGAGATTGCGCCACTGCACTCCAGCCTGGGCGACAGAGCGAGACTCCGTCTCAAAAAAAAAAAAAAAAAAAGAATTGCTTGAATGTGGGAGGTGGAGGTTGCAGTGAGTTGAGATCACACCACTGCACCCCAGCCTGGGTTGACAGAGTGAGACTCTGTCCCCCCAAAAAAGAGGGGGATGTCTGGAAGGCTAGGAGATTTGAGAGTAAGAGCATGAATTCAGCTCTGTTACCTGTAGCTTCCAGAAAAAGGAGCTGTATGGGGGGAGAGAATATGGTCCCATGGATAATTTTCTACAAATGTGCAAGTGCAAACGCTTGTGTGGCTTATGAGAAGGCACTGCAGGCCTTACGCTTTTCCCAACATTCCCGACATTTTCACACCTGGGTCGGTGTCTACGTGGGGTCTGTGTGTTGAGAACACCTGAACACCTGCTCCTCTTACAATGAGCCCGGAGGTTGTGCCAGGCACAGTTGGAGCAGCGCAGCGCTTAGATGTGGCTGTGGAAGGTGAGATCGCCGCCTCCAGGGCTCCCAGGCTGGCTGTTACCCTGTGGGCTCCTAGCACCCTATCCCCACCCTCCCCGCAGGAAGCATTGCCGAGTGCTGGGCACCTCCCACCCTGGGTCACTCCCAGTGAGTCTGGGACCAGGAGACTCTGGTGAGGCTGTGGGGATTGGCCTTCCCTGGGGAGCTGCCTGGGGCTGCCCTCCCTCCTGATGGCCGCCAGCCCCTTCTCGGCATGTTCAAAACAGGAACTCTGAACTCATAAGTCTCCAGCCACACGTATGTTAAGCGAAACTCCTCTGTGGCATGAAATCAAAAGCAAGTTCTTCCTTTTCCTTTCCATGGTGGTGAAGGCGGTCATCCTCTTGTAGCCTAGGGTTCCTTGGCCAAATTGCTAGTTGCCAATGACCTCAGGGCTCAGCTTGCGCAATTCCCAGCCTTTTCACTGGGCTGGAATCTGTCTCCAGGAAACCCAGGCCCTTTTATTATTGTTGCTGTGTCCCCCAGAGGGCAGGGCCAAGCTGAGGCCATTCTCTCCTGCTCAGGAAGGTAGAAGATGGCCCAAAGGGAAGCACACCTGCAGTAGGAGGGGGGCAGTGGTGGGAGGGGGAAAAGCTTCCCTGCAGGTAAGACCCCCTCGCGGGCCAGCCCCTGCAGGAGTTGTGGGTCTCGGGAGAGGCTGCCATCCCTGCACACCGCAGGTAGGCACATTGCCAGGTTCTGGACATGCCCTCAGAGCAGCCTCCGCCCACCCCTTCCTGGGTCCCTGACTCTGTCCCCCTCCGTGTGCCCCTCCCCAGATCACACGCTGCCCCATGATCCCGTGCTACATCTCCTCCCCGGACGAGTGCCTCTGGATGGACTGGGTCACAGAGAAGAACATCAACGGGCACCAGGCCAAGTTCTTCGCCTGCATCAAGAGAAGCGACGGCTCCTGTGCGTGGTACCGCGGCGCGGCGCCCCCCAAGCAGGAGTTTCTCGACATCGAGGACCCATAAGCAGGCCTACAACACCCCTGTGGCCAACTGCAAAAAAAGCCTCCAAGGGTTTCGACTGGTCCAGCTCTGACATCCCTTCCTGGAAACAGCATGAATAAAACACTCATCCCATGGGTCCAAATTAATACGATTCTGCTCCCCCCTTCTCCTTTTAGACATGGTTGTGGGTCTGGAGGGAGACATGGGTCCAAGGTCCTCATCCCATCCACCCTCTGCCAGGCACTATGTGTCTGGGGCTTCGATCCTTGGGTGCAGGCAGGGCTGGGACACGCGGCTTCCCTCCCAGTCCCTGCCTTGGCACCGTCACAGATGCCGAGCAGGCAGCACTTAGGGATCTCCCAGCTGGGTTAAGGCAGGGCCTGGAAATGTGCATTTTGCAGAAACTTTTGAGGGTCATTGCAAGACTGTGTAGCAGGCCTACCAGGTCCCTTTCATCTTGAGAGGGGCATGGCCCTTGGTTTCTGCAGCTTCCACGCCTCTGGCCCTAGTGTAGCACTCCCTGCCCCTGGCAAGTGCCCCCATCGCCCCAGTGCCCACCATGAGCTCCCAGCACCTGACTCCCCCCACATCCAGGGGCAGCCTGGAACCAGTGGCTCGTTCTTGAAGGGGCCCCATCAATCCTATTAATCCTCAGAATTCCAGTGGGAACCTCCCTCTGAGCCTTGTAGAAATGGGAGCGAGAAACCCCAGCTGAGCTGCGTTCCAGCCTCGGCTGAGTCTTTTTAGTCTCCTGCACCCCCCGCCCACCTGCTCCCCAGCTTGCAGGGGGAATCGGTGAGGTCCTGTCCTGAGGCTGCTGTCTGGGGCCGGTGGCTGCCCTCAAGGTCCCTTCCTGAGCTGCTGCGGTTGCCATTGCTTCTTGCCTGTTCTGGCATCAGGCACCTGGATTGAGTTGCACGGCTTTGCTTTATCCAGGCTTGTGTGCAGGGCCCGGCTGGGCTCCCCATCTGCACATCCTGAGGACAGAAAAAGCTGGGTCTTGCTGAGCCCTCCCAGGCTTAGTGTTCCCTCCCTCAAAGACTGACAGCCATCGTTCTGCATGGGGCTTTCTGCACGTGACTCCAGCTAAGCGTAGTAAGAAGTCCAGCCTAGGAAGGGAAGGATTTTGGAGGTAGGTGGCTTTGGTGACACACTCCCTTCTTTCTGAGCCTCCAGGACACTTTGGCCTGTTTTAAGAGACATCTTATTTTTCTAAAGATGAATTCTCAGATGATAGGTGAAACTGAGTTGCAGATATACCAACTTCTGCTTGTATTTCTTAAATGACAAAGATTGCCTAGCTAAGAAACTTCCTAGGGAACTAGGGAACCTGTGTATTCCCTCAACATGGTTTCCCGAAGACAGTGATGTGGGGGTTAGGATAGGAAGAACTTTCTCGGTAATGATGAGGAGAATCTCTTGTTTCCTCCCACCTGTGTTGTAAAATAAACTGACGATATACAGGCACATTATGTAAACATACACACGCAATGAAACCGAAGCTTGGCGGCCTGGGACTGGTCCTGCAAAATGCTTCCAAAGCCACCTTAGCCCGTTCTATTCAGCGGCAACCCCAAAGCACCTGTTAAGACTCCTGACCCCCGAGTGGCCTGCAGCCCCCATGCCCACCGGGACCTGGTCAGCACAGATCTTGATGACTTCCCTTTCTAGGGCAGACTGGGAGGGTATCCAGGAATTGGCCCCTGCCCCACGGGCGTTTTCATGCTGTACAGTGATCTAAAGTTGGTAAGATGTCATAATGGACCAGTCCATGTGATTTCAGTATATACAACTCCACCAGACCCCTCCAACCCATATAACACCCCACGCCCGTTCGCTTCCTGTATGGTGATATCATATGTAACATTTACTCCTGTTTCTGCTGATTGTTTTTTTAATGTTTTGGTTTGTTTTTGACATCAGCTGTAATCATTCCTGTGCTGTGTTTTTTATTACCCTTGGTAGGTGTTAGACTTGCACTTTTTTAAAATAAGGTTTCTGCATCGTGGAAGCATTTGACCCAGAGTGGAACGCGTGGCCTATGCAGGTGGATTCCTTCAGGTCTTTCCTTGGTTCTTTGCTTTCATTCGTCTCCCGTCTTTGGTTCTCCAGTTCAAATTATTACAAAGTAAAGGATCTTTGAGTAGGTTCGGTCTGAAAGGTGTGGCCTTTATATTCGATCCACACACATTGGTCTTTTAACCATGCTGAGCAGAAAACAAAACAGGTTAAGAAGAGCTGGGTGGCAGCTGAGAGAGGAAGCCACTCAAATACCTTCACAGTAAATAATGGCAATATATATATATAGTTTAAGAAGGCTCTCCATTTGGCATCGTTTAATTTATATGTTATGTTCTAAGCACAGCTCTCTTCTCCTATTTTCATCCTGCAAGCAACTCAAAATATTTAAAATAAAGTTTACATTGTAGTTATTTTCAAATCTTTGCTTGATAAGTATTAAGAAATATTGGACTTGCTGCCGTAATTTAAAGCTCTGTTGATTTTGTTTTCGTTTGGATTTTTGGGGGAGGGGAGCACTGTGTTTATGCTGGAATATGAAGTCTGAGACCTTCCGGTGCTGGGAACACACAAGAGTTGTTGAAAGTTGACAAGCAGACTGCGCATGTCTCTGATGCTTTGTATCATTCTTGAGCAATCGCTCGGTCCGTGGACAATAAACAGTATTATCAAAGAGAACGTGGGCTCTCTCCGTGTGGCTGTATCCGATGTTCAGAACGGCCACTTCCTAGCTCAGCCTCTGCAAGGAACCTCTACCGTCCGGCGGGAGGGGGCGCCCTGTGTCCTCCAGAGAAACAAGGCCAGTGAGCTCTGAGTCAAATGTGGGATGCAGACCAGGTGCGGTGGCTCACTTCTGACATCCCAGCATTTTGGGAGGCCGAGGCGGGTAGATCGTTTGTGCCCAGGAGTTCGAGACTAGCCTGGCCAACTTCGCAAAACCCCGTCTCTACAAAAAATAGGCGTGGTGGCATGTGCCTGTGGTCCCAGCTACTGAAAAGGCTGAGATAGGAGGATCACTTGAACCCCGGAGGCAGAGGATGCAGTGAGCTATAATTGTGCCACTGCATTCTAGCCTGGGCAACAGAGTGAGACCCTGTCTCAAAAAAAAAAAAAAAAGAAAAAAAGAAAAGTGCGACGTGGTGGCAGAGATGGGTAAAAGCAAATGTGGTTTCCTTAGGTGGATGAAGAGGCAGAAGCGTAGGAGAGGGTCCCCTTCATTCAGCACATGCCTCTGGCTTTTTATTACAGAGACACGCAGAGCCATGCACCCGTCTCACAGCTTCAACACTGAGGGCTTCATGGCCAGCTTTAGACCTACACTCAGCCTTCACCCACCCTTCACGAAATTATTTGGAAGAAAAAATTCCAGGCATGAAGCAGTCTCATTTATAAATATTCCAGTACACATATGTTTAAAAAACAAAAACTACTTTTTTTTTTTTTTTTTGAGACGGAGTCAGGCTGGAGTGCAATGGCACGATCTTGGCTCACTGCAACCTCTGCCTCCTGGGTTCAAGTGATTCTCTTGTCTCAACCTCCTGAGTAGCTGGGATTACAGGTGCCTGCCACAACGCCCAGCTAATTTTTGTATTTTTAGTAGAGACAGGGTTTCACCATGTTGGTCAGGCTGGTGTCGAACTCCTCACCTTGTGATCTGCCCGCCTCGGCCTCCCAAAGTGCTGGGATGACAGGCGTGAGCCACTGCGCCCAGCCAAAAAATAAAAACTACTTTTAAAACCTTTTTCCGGCCAGGCACGGTGGCTCACGCTTGTAATCCCAGCACTTTGGGAGGCCGAGGCGGGCGGATCACGAGGTCAGGAGATCAAGACCACAGTGAAACCCCGTCTCTACTAAAAATACAAAAAATTAGCCGGGCGTGGTGGCGGGCGCCTGTAGTCCCAGCTACTCAGGAGGCTGAGGCAGGAGAATGGCGTGAACCCGGGAGGCGGAGCTTGCAGTGAGCCGAGATTGCGCCACTGCACTCCAGCCTGGGCGACAGAGCGAGACTCCGTCTCAAAAAAAAAAAAAAAAAAAAAAAAAAACCTTTTTCCAGGCCAGGTACGGTGGCTCACACCTGTAGTCCAAGCACTTTGGGAGGCCAAGGTGGGTGGATTGCTTGAGCCCAGGAGTTCAAGACCAACCTGGACAACATGGAGAAACCCCAACTCTACAAAAAATACGAAGATTAGCTGGGTGTGGTGGTGCATGCCTGTAGTCCCAGCTACTCAGGGGGCTGAGGTGGGAGGATCTCTTGAGCCCAGGAGGTGGAGGTTGCAGTGAGCTGAGATCGCACCACTGCACTCCAATCTGGGTGACAGAGTGAGATCCTGTCTCAAACAACAACAACAAAAAACCCAAAATAACTTTATCACACGTCAAAAACTTACTTAGAATTCATCAATGTTATCAAATATCCAGTCAGTGTTCTGACATCTCTGACTGTCTCATAGACGCTTTTGTGTGGTTTATGGGTTTGAATCAAGACCCAAATAAGATCCATCCATTGCAGTTGGTTGATCTGACTCCTAGGTCTCTCTCTCTCTGTCTCTCTTTTTTTAAATAACTATTTTTTTTCCTCCAAGGTCACTTTGAACAGTGAGTTTGAAGCTCCCCCTTCTTTCTTTCTCTCTCTCTTTTTTTTTTTTTTGAGACGGAGTCTCGCGCCATTGCCCAGTCTGGAGTGCAGCGGTGTGATCTCAGCTCAGTGCAACCTCTGCCTTGAGAGTAGCTGAGATTACAGGTGTGCACCACCACACCCGGCAAATTCTTGTATTTTTAGTAGAGACGGGGTTTCACCGTGTTGGCTAGGCTGGTCTCAAAGCCCTGGCCTCAAGTGATCTGCCTGCGTTGGCCTCCCATAAGCCACCGTGCTTGGCCTCCCAGGTCTCTCTTATTCTCCAGGTTGTTTCTCCCTTCCCCCACCCTGTCCTCGTGCTGAGAAAGGCGTTCCCATCATAATTCAAACTTCAATCAAAAGTCTCATAATGCTTCGCCATATGGACTTTTTTTTTTTTTTTTTTTTTTTTTTTTTTAGATGGAGTCTTGCTCTGTCGCCCAGGCTGGAGTGCAGTGGCGCAATCTCGGCTCACTGCAACCTCCACCTCCCGGGTTCACACCATTCTCCTGCCTCAGCCTCCCAAGTAGCTGGGACTACAGGCACCTGCCACCATGCCTGGCTAATTTTTTGTATTTTTAGTAGAGAGGAGGTTTCACCGTGTTAGCCAGGATGATCTCGATCTCCTGACCTTGTGATCCACCCACCTCGGCCTCCCAAAGTGCTGGGATTACAGGCCTGAGCCACCGCGCCCGGCCATGGACATTCTTTAATGGTGTATTTGAACAGTTAGCTGCCCCCTGGCCCATGTGCACACTTTGTTATGCAGAATCTGTTATTCCAGGGGCAGCCAGAAGAATCATGTTTCCTACTGTGTGCAGTTACTGCCCAAAAAGCGAGAACAAACTTACGACATCTGAAGTTTGCTCCAATGTCACATTAAATGTGATCCACTTAATATCTACTGCAGAAATATTTGGATTGTTTCTTCTGTGTGTCCAAATATGTAGGGAAAGTGGTTGAGTGGTATACTATAATAATAATATCAAAACTTTCCATTTCATACAAATGAACTTATGTGGCATTTGCAGCCCACATTTGGAGTTTTAGTAAGCAGCCCTCCAGGTGATTTATACCCTTTTCATATATTTATGCATTTAAGTCAAACTTGACTTAAACTCATTATGGAAAATTTAAAACATATACAAAAATGCAGAGAATGGTATCACCAACTCCATGTGTCTATAATCTGTTTTCAACAATTATCCACGTTTTGCTGATCTTTGAAAATGATTTAAGATCAGTTTGTAAGCCGGGCACCATGGCTTACACCTGTAATCCCAGCACTTTGGGAGGGCGAGGCGGGAGGATCACCTGAGGTCAGGAGTTCGAGACCAGCCTGGCCAACATGGCGAAATCCCGTGTCTACTAAAAATACAAAAATTAGGCCAGGCACGGTGGCTCACACCTGTAATCCCAGCACTTTGGGAGGCCGAGGCAGGCAGATCACCTGAGGTCAGGCGTTCAAAACCACCGTGGCTGATGTGGTGAAACCCCGTCTCTACTAAAAATACAAAAATTAGCCAAGCGCAATGGTGGACGCCTGTAATCCCAGATACTCGGGAGGCTGATGCAGAATCGCTTGAACCCGGGAGGTGGAGTTTGCAGTGAGCCGAGATCGTGCCATTGCGCTCCAGCCTGGGCGACAAGAGCGAGACTCCATCTCAAAAAACAAACAAAACAAAACAAAACAAAAAAATTAGCTGGGCGTGGTGGTGCACGCCTGTAGTCCCAGCTACTCAAGAGGCTGAGGCAGGAGAATCGCTTGAACCCAGGCAGCGGAGGTTGCGATGAGCCGAGATCGCACCACTGCACTCCAGCCTGGGCAACAGAGCAAGACGCTGTCTCAAAAAAAAAAAAAAAAAAGGAAAAAGAAAAAATCAGTTCGTAGACTCACATATGGGGTAACCACATTGTTAGGGACACAACTAGACACCATTATTTCCTCTCAGTCTTGTTTACCCTGTGAAAGAAAAATGCATGGGGACAGGTGAGGTCAGCCTCAACCCATCAACAGAGATGTGTGCACCCATCATGGAAAAGCAGCAAGAGACCCTGCAAGATCCAATCTGAAGGGACGTGGGGCCTGGTGGTGGAGCTGGGGAGCCACCAGGACTGGTTAAAGAACTTTGGAGCTGGCCGGGTGCGGTGACTCACGCCTGTAATCCCAGCCACTCGGGAGGCCGAGCTGGGAGAATCACTTGAACCCCAGAGGTGGAGGTTGCAATGAGCCAAGATGGAGCTGCTGTATTCCAGCCTGGGCGGCAGAGCGAGACTCGGTCTCAAAAAAATAAATAAAAATAAATAAAATACTTTGGAGCTGATGGGAGAATTTGAGCCTAGTTATGGACGCATAGTAGCAGTATCTTTTCCCTCCTAATTTTTAATGGATATTTTTACCTGATCTAACTTTAAAAAATAATTAAACCCAAACAGTGGAATTACAATATTTTAGTAGCATCAATTTTATGATAGGCAATTTGCTACGACCATAGTTTTTTTTTTTTTTTTTTTTTTTTGAGACAGTCTCGCTTTGTCACCCAGGCTGGAGTGCAGTGGCACAATCTTGGCTTACTGCAATCTCCACCTCCTGGGTTCAAGCGATTCTCATGTCTCAGCCTCCCAAGTAGCTGGACTACAGGCATGCCACCACACCCAGCTAAGTTTTGTATTTTTAGTAGACACGGGGTTTCACCATGTTGGCCAGGATGATCCCGATCTCTTGACCTCATGATCTGCCCTCTCAGCCTCCCAAAGTGCTGGGACTACAGGCATGAGCCACCGCATCTGGCCGCCTTCTAACCATTTTTAAGTGTACAATTCAGTTAATTACACTTACAATGTTTTTATGGCCATCACCACTATTTCCAAAACTTTTTCACCACCCCCCAGAAACTCTGTAACCAGTATGCAATAACCCCCTGTCCTCCTCCTCCTAGCCCCTGGTAACCTCCAGTCTACTTTCTGTCTCTATGGATTTGCCTGTTCTAAATATTCCATCATCCTGCATGATTCCACCTATGTTATGTCCAGCTCACTTAGCACGTCTTCAAGGTCCATTGGTATTATAGCATGGATCCATGCTTCCTTCTTTTTCACGGCTAATATTCCATTGTGTGTATCTGTTACATTTTGTTTATCCATTCATCCATCAGTAGACACTCGGGTTGCTTCTGCCTTTTGGCTATTGTGAATAATGTGGCTATGAACATGGGTGTGCAAATATCTGTGTCCCTGCTTTTAATTGGTATATATATATACACACACACACGTAGTATATGTATATAGATATCTATACACTATAGATATATGTAGATATATATCTACTATAGATATGTAGAGCCATATATGTATATTCAACATTAACCTACATTAATTAATTCAACATTAATCTTTGAAGGACATTAAGCTTGTTTCAAATTCAGCTTCTCTGATTCAGCATATATATATCTAAACTACTATATATTTATATATCTATATATACAGTATATATGTATGTACACAGTATTATGTATAATTATTGCAATACAGGCCAAGCGCAGTGGCTCACGCCTGGAATCCCAGCACTTTGAAGGGCCAAGGAGGATGGATCACCTGAGGTCAGGGGTTTGAGACCAGCCTGGTCAACATGGTGAAACCTCATCTCTACTAAAAATACAAAAAATTAGCTGGGCGTGGTGGTGCAACACCTGTAATCTCAGCTACTCGGGAGGCTGAGGCAGAAGAATCCCTTGAACCCGGGAGACGGGGGTTGTGGTGAGCTGAGATGGCGCCACTGCACTCCAGACTGGGCGACAGAGCAAGACTCTGTCTCAAAAATAAATAATGAAATTACAATATAATTATACACAATAGTACACAAATAAAATTGTATTGCAATAATTAAGTCTGGGAGCATAATATATATATATAGATAGTATCTATCTACATACATAGTATATATGTATATCTATATACATAGTATATATACGTATGTATATACTACGTATATGTACAGTACATATACTATGTATATACTACGTATATGTACAGTATATATACTATGTATATACTACGTGTATGTACAGTATATATACTATGTATATACTACGTGTATGTACTGTATATATACTATGTATATACGTGTATGTACTGTATATATACTATGTATATACTACGTGTATGTACTGTATATATACTATGTATATACTACGTGTATGTACTGTATATATACTATGTATATACTACGTGTATGTACTGTATATATACTATGTCTATACTATGTAGATATACTATGTCTATACTATGTATATATACTATGTATAGACTATATATATACTATGTCTATACTGTATACATAGTGTATATATACAGTTTATATAGAGATAGTATGTATAGTAGTCCTATGTTTCGCTTTTGGAGGAAGCACTGTCCTGTTTTCTGCAGTGACTGCACCATTTTACATGCCAACCAGCAGTGTCTGAGGGTTGGTCAGCTCTAAAGTTATTCTTCCTACACCTCCCAAAGTGGAATTCCAAAACCGCCTTGTTAGACCAGCCTGACAATTTACAATATTCATGGAAAGACACTTCCTAATATGTTCAAAATTCCAAGGTTAAGATGCCTGGAAGTTATATTAAAAAAAATAGAACAGCTGTCTTTGCCACATCTACTGTGAGAATGAAGACCGTTCCCAGCAACCAACCCGTGGATATTCCAGAAAAGGTCAACGTTATTCTAAAGGAAAACACAGTTATTGGGAAGGGCCTGAGAGGAGCCCTGAGGAGGGACTATATTTATTTATTTATTTATTTAATTTATTTTTTTGAGACAGGGTCTCGCCCTGTCGCCCAGGCTGGAGTGCAGTGGCGCGATCTTGGCTCACTGCAACCTCTGCCTCCCAGGTTCAAGCAATTTTCCTGCCTCAGCCTCCCTAGTAGCTGAGACTACAGGCACATGCCACCACGCCTGGCTAATTTTTGTATTTTTAGTAGAGACATGGTTTCACCATGTTGGCCAAGCTGATCTCAAACTCCTGGCCTCAAGTGATCCACCTGCCTCTGCCTCCCAGAGTGTTGGGATTACAGGTGTGAGCCACCTCGCCCAGCCGTGAGGAGGGACATTAATCACGTCAATGTAGAACTGTCTCCTTGGAAGGGAAAAGAGGCTCTGGATTGACAAATGGTGGGGAAACAGAAGGGAGCCGGCTGCCATCTCGTTCGTACTCGTGTACGGAGCATAGTCAAAGGGGTTGCCCTGGGTTCCATTACGAGATGAGCTCTGTGGGTGCTCACTTCCCCAGAAACGTCGTTATCCAGGAGAACGGGACTCTTGTTGAAATCCAAAACATCTTGGGTGGAACATCCATCTGCAGGGTTCGGATGAGGCCAGGTGTTGCTTATTCAGTATCTCAAGCCTAGAATGTCGAATTAATCTTTGAAGGAGACGACATTGAGCTTGTTTCAGTCTTGTTCAAATTCAGCTGCTCTGATTCAGCAAGCAGCAACAGTTAAAAACAAGGATGTCAGAAAATGTTGGGGTGCTGTCTACGTCTCCTAAAAGGAACAGTTTTGCAGGCTGCTGAGGAAGTTCTAAGAGTTGTCCAGCTACAGAAACACGATGTTGGATGACTCCTCAGACCTATCCGTGATATTTAGATGATGCAATAGGAGACCTATAATTTGGAAAAAAAATTTTTAAAAATCACATTGAAAATCACAAAGCATAAGCCATCTACACCTTTTTTTTTTTGAGACAGAGTCTCGCTCTGTCACCCAGACTGGAGTGCGGTGTTGTGATCTTGGCTCACTGCAACCTCCACCTCCCGGGTTCAAGCAATTCTCCTGCCTCAGCCTCCTGAGTAGATGGGATTACAGGCAAATGCCACCACGCCCAGCTAATTTTTGTATTCTAGTTGAGACAGGGTTTCACCATGTTGGTCAGGCTGGTCTTGAACTTCTGACCTCAAGGTGATCTGCCTGCCTCGACCTCCCAAAGTGCTGGGATTAGAGGCGCAAGCTACTGCGCCCAGTCCATCTACACCTTTGCAGGGGATTCTGGAGAATTCCGTGTAGCACGATGACCTATGGAGACAAACTTGCCTCTCACCCGAGGCACCACTCACCTGTCTGTAGCCTGAGTGCTTCATCTATAGCTGAGACCTCTTGCCTGTGGGGCACATGGTCCACCCCTCCAGCCTCAGCTCTCCCAATGGCCTCCTTTTCTTTTCTTTTTTTTTGAGATGGAGTCTCGCTCTGTCTCGCAGGCTGGAGTGCAGTGGCACGATCTCGGCTCATTGCAACCTCCACCTCCCAGGTTCAGTGATTCTCCTCTTTATTTTCTTGAAGGTGCCAAGCTCGCTCCTGTCTCGGGCATTTTGTTCATGCTCTTCTCTCATTCCAGAACCTCCTTCCCTTGCTCCTCTTACAGCTGGCCTCTCCCCATCTTCCCACTTTCAACCGAGGTAGCGCATCCGCGCAAGAGTTTTCCCCGATGCCCCAGGCCAAGGTATTCTCCACCACCTCATCCTGCTCTTGGCCTGGTCACCATTGGTAATAATAATTATGCAAGGGTGTTCATTTGTTCATGACCTGCATGTTCTTAAGTCCTTTGTGGGGAGAGTCCAGGGTTGATTCGCTCACCAGCATGTGGAACAGAGGAAATAAGAAATATTCGCTGGACGAATCAATTTGTTTGGTGCCACAGGGCCACAGGAAGGGGTGCCAGCCCCAAGAGAACAGTGAAGGCTTTGTGTGGCAGAGGCCTGGAGCCTTCTTCCCCAGGAGTCGGGGGCTGGAGCCCTTTAGCAAGTGCTTCCTAGGGAACCTTCAGGTCCCTCTGGGCAGAAAGGAGCCCAGAAGGGTGGATATTTGGGGGAGATGGCTGGCACCAGAGATGGCTGGCACCAAGGGGGCTGGGACTACAGGAGGCTGTGTGGGGCTGGGACTTGGAGGGAGGTGACGGAGCAAGGGGAAGGGCTGGCGAGTGTGAGCGTGAGAGTCGGTGGGTTTTGAAAGTGTGTGAGTGTGGTGGGGTGTGTGTGTGTGAGGATGTGAGAGAGAATGTATGTGTGCGTGTGTTGGGGGAATCCCTGGGAGCAAACTTATTGTGGAAAGGGTGGCATCCTACCCAGCTGCATTCAGGGGAAGGACCTCTGCCAGCCTAGGGCACATATGGCTGAGGTGCCCCTTGAGCTTGAGAGCAGTACCAGGGGACCGATGCAGGGAATCCACAGACTAGAAGACCAGGGTGCACCTCCCCAAACAGCCGACTGCCTGGAGTAGCTCTTTGGAGCCCGGGTAAACCCCTGGAGATCTGTCCTATTCAAAGGAGGCAGAGAGCCCCCAAAATGATTGAGGTTGGGAATTCCAACCATCGATGCGGGAGAGGTATTAAACTAATATAGTTTACCAAAACGAAACAAGAGAAAAGGCCGGGAGGCTGGGCGCGGTGGCGCACGCCTGTAATCCCAGCACTTTGGGCGGCTGAGGTGGGCAGATCACCTGACGCCAAGAGTTCAAGACCAAACATGGCGAAACCCCATCTCTACTAAAAATACAAAAATTAGCTGGGTGTGGTGGCATGCACCCGTAATCCCAGCTACTCTGGAGGCAGAGACACGATAATTGCTTGAACCTGGGAGGTGGAGGTTGCAGTGAGCTGAGATTGCACCACTGCACTCCAGCCTGGGCGACAGAGTGAGACTCCACCTCAGAAAAATAAAAAACAGAGAAAACTACAAAATATGTATCCTGACTTGTGCCAAAGCATCTCGGAGCAGCTGCTGCTCTTGCTAATGCCTTCTGTGGTCCCAGCTCCTGGCCGCCACCTGCCCGGGCCTGGGCTGCCACTGCACAGCCATTCTCCTGGCACGGTCAGATGTCTGAGAGTCAACACCATTTAGGAAGGATGACTTTCTCCACCCCTTCTGAGACTAGAAACAAAATGGAAGGGTCGTAAGAATGGTGCCAAGCAGCCAAAAGAGCCACTTCCTTTGGGTACCAACAGGTGACGTGGCGTCATGGCTTCCGTCTTCCCCAAGCGCCTGTGCCCAGCAGCTGCCTCTCTCTGCCTGTGTGTCTTCTGGGGCGATGCTAATGGCAGATTTCCTGAGAGCCCTGTCCCATCTGCATGGATGGGAAGGACGACATACGTTGCTGTTCTTCCTAAGGAAAGTGGCATCCCTCCCAAACCTGGGAACTCAGGTCTCCGTGGACCACACAGACACCTGAGGAAAGGTTTTGCATCAGAGGCTGATGGCAGAGGCTCTACCAGTCTAGCAAGTCACCTGACTGATGTGAAGGGTTCCCCTAGAGCAGGAGGGACATCTGGGCTGAAAACCCTCATGTGAAATGGCCTGGGTCCCCCCAGGCACTCGACACCCATGAAATGCAACCCCAGCGGGTGGAAAAGCAAGTCCACGATTGCACTCCCCTGCCAGGCTAGGGAGAAATGCTGCTATTGCAATTCAGGGGCAACACACCCACCCCCACAGACCTGAGGGTGGCTGCAACTGTCAGCCACACCCAAAGAATGCAGGGCAGGCTCACTGTGGATAAATGTTCATGAAAGCACCACATGGAAATTGAAATATTTGAGATGAGACTGAATGATCTCTAAATCCTAAAAGAGAACACTAGAGAAATGTTAAAGATGAAAGAATAAAATATTCTGTTATAGAAAGCTGTAACCAAAACGGATCACATTAGAACTTATCTCAAGAAAAAGGTGCATTAACAGAATAGTTGTATTGTCACCCAAAAATTACCTGGTCGGCTCCCTGCCTGGGAGATCAAGGTAAGATGGACTCAACTCCTCTTCTGGTTTCACAGTCTGTAGAAGATGGCTGAAGATTTGGGCTAATTTCGGGAGAGACCTACGTTGCATTTCTTTTTTTTTTTTTTTAAGACCAAGTCTTGCTCTGTTGTCCAGGCTGGAGTGCAATGGCGCGATCTCGGCTCATTACAACCTCCGCCTCCCAGGTACAAGCGATTCTCCTGTCTCAGCCTCCCTAGTAGCTCGGATTACAGGCGTGCGCCACCATACCCAGCTAATTTTTGTATTTTTAGTAGAGACGGGTTTTCACCATGTTGGCCAGGCTGGTCTCGAATTCCTGACCTCAAGCGATCTGCCCGCCTCGGCCTCCCAAAGTGCTGGGATTACAGGCGTGAGCCGCTGTGCCCAGCCTTTTCTTTTGAGACAGAGTCTCGTTCTGTCGCCCAGGCTGGAGTGCAGTGGCGGCATCTCAGCTCACTGCAACCTCCGCCTCCTAGGTTCAAGGGATTCTCGTGCCTCAGCCTCCTGAGTAGCTGGGATTACAGGTGAACACCACCACACCCAGCTAATTTTTGTATTTTTAGTAGAGGCAGGGTTTCGCCACATTGGCCATGCTGGTCTCGAACTCCTGATCTCAGGTGATCCGCCCACCTTGGCCTCCCAGTGTTGGGATTACAGGCGTGAGCCACCGCGCCCAGCCCAAGGATTCTTACAGATAGGGCATAGTCTCAGCATCAGACTAATATGGTTATCTTGTTTGCTTTTTTCAAAAAACACCAGCGCCCAAGTAATAAATACAAGGTGAATTTTGTTCCAAGTACATCTGGCCTCTCTCCCCATCTCCAGTCCCTGCTTTAAGATCCGTGGGGAGGGCATGGAGATTCGTTTTGGGTTGTTTATCTGTGACTTCACCCTACTCATCATTCCTACTTATATCAAAAAAGACACAGCAGATACAACTGTGTTTGCAAAGTTCTGCCTTTTGGATAAAGTAGTTTATGCCAATCCTGTGCTTCTCTGAGCTTCTGAGGTCAGGCCAGGAACCAACACTCTCCACCTGCCCAGGGGAATGGGGAGGAAGCCAGCGAAGTTGCCTCAGATCAAGAGGATTTTTAAAAACACTGCGAAAGAAATACGTGCTCACAAATACTCAGCTAAAACCTTCCCAGAGCTTTTGGAGGGAGTGGGTGGAGCTAGGGATTGCACAGCGGCCACCAGACTACAAAGGTCAAATCTCACACTCTCAGATCCCTAATTCCGAAGAGCCATTTCCTCGGCACCCCCAGGCTTTGGCCGATCGCTCCCAGATCCCTCCCTCCCCAAACTGCAGGTGCTCCGCGTGTGGGAGTCACGGATGGCCCCAGAGCCCGGGACGTTAAGGCCGAGCGCCCGCGCCTCCGCTTCTCCACAGCCACGGGACGGCCAGGGGGCAGGTGGGAGCCTAGCCTTCTCCCTGCCCGGGAGACAGGGCTGGAGCGCTGTTGCAGGGATGGGTAAAGTCCCTCGAGTCCCCGTTCTGGGGCGGGGGCGCGCGCCACTGTCACACTTGAGGCGTCCGCAACGCCGCCAGGTGCGCTCCGCCGACCCGGAAGTAGCGGCACCTCTCCAGCGCTGCGGAGACGTCACCCGGCCGCGGCACCAGAGCGGGAGCGCCTTTGGCTCTGTGCACTTGCGTCATCACGTAGGCTGGCGGGGTCCCGTGATGGGGAGGTGACGTAGGCGTCACGGAAGCGGCGGTGGGCGGGGACAGGGTGTTAGCGGAATCTAGCCCCGCCTCTTAAAGCCTCCCGACCCTTTCGGTGTTAGCGCAGCGCGGCCGCTGGGTGCGGCGCCTTTAAGCGTCGCCGTGACACGTGTGTGAGGCGTCGGAGGCCCGGATGGTGCGAGTGCTGGGCCGCGGGCCGAAGGAGTCGCCAGGGCTGCGCAGGCTTGTGGCGCGCCGGCGGAGAGGCCGGGGTAGGCTGCGGTCGAGTCGGGGCGGTGCGCAGGCCTGGGGACGAGACCGGGGCGAGGGGTTCCGCGAGGCCTGGGGCGCTGGAAGGGCTGGCGGGCGCAGCCGGGACGCTCAGGGAGGACGTAGGCGCGCGTCCGCGCAGAGCTTCGGCCGTCCCCGCGGAGGACCCGGGATGCTCCGCCCGCTCGCGAGCTCGCTTCTCCAGATCCCGGATCTTCCCGAGGAGGGTCCGGGGCCAGGCTGTCCTCGCCGGTCTCCGCCGTCCCCCGGGCTCCGGGCCGGTGGTGGGGTCCGCCGGTGCCCGCTGTCTGCGCAGGATTCAGGTCGACTTCGGAGAGGTTGAGGTCGGAATCAGGGCGAGGGCGTCGCGTGCGGCCGCAGAGCTCAGCGGGGCGGGTGCGGCCTCGGGGCGGGCACCTCCCTCGTGGCTGCGGAGGCCACGGAGCCCGGGGCGGGGTGCGGTTCCGATGCCGCTGCTTCTGGCGGGTGGCGTGGGGGTCTTGGGCCTGGGGCTGGAATGGCGGCCGCCAAACCCAGACACACGAGAGGGGAGACTCCGAGCGCCCCGGTTTACGTAACGCTCACCACGGAGCCAGGCTCGGGAAGAGGTGCTCAGGTCGCTGTGTCCGCGGCCGGGCTCGGGGCAGGCGCTGCGGAGTCGCCCGGGAGGCCCCTGGAGCGCGTCGCTGGGCCCCGGGAGGCCGCTGCATCCGTGGGCTCCTCTCCCCAGCACGTGGTTGACCCTGCGAGCATCCATTGCAGTTCATCCTGGAAAAGTGACTTTAGAAGGAAGAGGGAGCGGGAATGAGCCTGAATGGTGCTGGCTGGGGTTCGCGCACGTGGAAATGTGGATGAGGCCTGTGCTGTCCCTGGACCAGAGAGAGCATCCTTCCTGAGTTGGGTAGGGTGTTGATGGTGTGTGTTCGGAGGGATTGCTAGTGGTTACAGGAACACTTGTCTCGGGCTCCTACACCTCAGAGAGAGAGCGAGCGTTGTTTAGGTTATTGCTTAATGTTTTAGGTGGAATTGGTGAAGTAGAGATTGACCTGTCACACTTGAAAAATTGTGTTCAAAATCTCTACATCTACATTAAGGAGTGGGTTAAGTTTAAAGTTACTTATCTCGAGTGAAATTGGGTTACATCTCCCAAGTTTCGTTTATCCCCTCCCTAAGTGGTTCTCAAGCGTTGGTTGTGGTGCATGATAAAGTTCTCACCTTCCAGGGTACATGTGAGTCCTGACCGAAAGCAGTAATATTGTGGGGAGTTTTTAATACGACTGGATGTCTTCACTTTATAGATGGCTTTTATTCTGAGATCATTTCCTTACACATTTTTCGGGAGTTGGTATGGTTTTATTTATGGATGAAATCATAGGTCTGAGATTTGCTGTAGAATTACCTGGGGATGGGAGGTAACTCAGGATGGGTCAGACATAATTACTGAGGCTGAATAAGGGGGGCTCATGTGCTCCTTGTGCGGTTCTCCATCTGTGTGTTTGAATGTTTTCACTGTAAACTGTTTTTACGGACCTTAATTTTATGTAATCACAGTGATCGTAAATGGTAATGAAAAGAGAAAATCGACACTTAGCAAAGCAAAATTTTGGCAACTCCTATTACTCCCTCAGGTTTGTTGTTATTGTTATTGAAGTTTTACTGGTTCATTAAATCCAAAACTTGGGGATTTATTACCTCTTACTCTTTGGAAATGAAATTAGACTGGAGCTGACTGGCAGGTGTTGGGGAGGTTTTCGTTCTCTGGGCTTGTCCGGGGTCAAGGTTAAGGTGTTCATATCGTGTGCGTTACAACTGGTGATGAGGTAGCACGGTCCACTGCCTCATCCTGAGTGCACCCGTGGATGCTCCTTGGACAGCTTTTTCACGGTAAAGGGTTGCCGGTGCGTGCTGCCTCCCTGAGAAGTAGCTGAAGAGAAGGCGCAGGAAGAGTCGCCTCCACTGATGGTCTCCCTGTCCCTCCCACAGGCTCCGACGCCCGCTCTGTGTCTTTGGTGATTGAACAGGCTACAGCCCGGGAGCGCTTACATTCAGGAGCCCCGCGTAGCACCTGCCCAGCCAAACTCAGCCCTCCCTTAAGATCCTGGTTCCATGCTGCAGTCTGCACATCCCAGGTGAGTGTGCGAGGCTTCTGTGTATTTTTTGATTCCGCTGAATTGTCTGCATGTGACCCAGCAGTGATTGTTCAGTTGGTGAGAAGTCTTTGATAATTCTCATGAGAAAAGGCTCTTTTATTTTCTCAAATCAGACAACTTATAATGCTTTTTTTTTAATAAGCTTCTAAAATTTCTTTACAGAAGTTTTTTTTGTTTGTTTTGTTTTGTTTTTTGTTTTTTGTTTTTTGTTTTTTTTGAGACCAAGTCTTGCTCTGTTGCCCAGGCTGGAGTGCAGTGGCGCGATCTCGGCTCACTCCAACCTCTGCCTCCCGTGTTCAAGCAATTCTCTGCCTCAGCCTCCTGAGTAGCTGGGATTACAGGTGCCTGCCACCATGCCTGGCTAATTTTTTTGTATTTTTAGTAGAGAAACATCTTCGCCAGGCTGGTCTTAAATTCCTGACCTCCTGATCCACTCACCTCGGCCTCCCAAGTGCTGGGATTACAGGCGTGAGCCATAGTTTTTTTTGTTTTAAAGATGGGGTCTCACTATGTTGCCCAGGCTGGACTGCACTGGATATTCACAGGCGTAATCATAGCTCACTGCAGCCTCAAGCTCCTGCCCTCAAGTTATCCTCCCACCTCAGCCTCCCAAGCATCTGGGACCACAGGCCCAGGCCACTGCGCCTGGCTTTTCTTTACAGAAGTTTTTATAGAAAAAGATACTTGATACTTGATACTTTTCTTCTTCTCTTTTGATAAGTGTCCTGGGAAGACATTTGTTTAAGTTTAGGTGTCTAATGGATACTATTCTCTGGGCCTGCTACTTGCTCTTCTTCTCATTCCTCACTTTTAAAAAGATAATTTGTACTCCAAGCACTGTCTAATGGAGATATAATACAAGCCACAAATATAATTTAAAATTTTATAATAGCCACAATAAAAAGAAGCAGGTGAAATTCATTTTCATAATTTATTTAACCCAATATATATAAAATATTACCATTTCAACAGGTGAGTGATCTAAAAATTACTGGGATGTTTTACGTTCTCTTCTTATACTACTGTGTATTTCTTTTCAAAATCTGGTGTGCATTTTACACTTATAGCACCTCTCAACCTGGACTAGCCTCATTTCACATGCTCAGTAGCCACGTGTGGCCTGTGGCCTTCATATTGAAGAGTGCAGGTCTGTACAGACATGCATGCTTATCCGACCTGCATGCTAATTCGTTTATTGCACGGGTGTGTGTGTGTGTAACCAGTTTGTATGTGAGAATTAGTGTCCCCCTGTTTTGGAGCAGACATTTGGACCACGTGATGGACTTTTGAAGGAAATGGCACCAAGAGTGATGTCCAGAGCCACTTGATGAGTATCTCTTGAAGAGATGCACGTGGCAGGGGCTGTCTGGCTGCCTCAGGGCCACTGTTGTCTGCTCAGCTCTATTTGTAGCAGCATCTTATCTTTCTGTGGGGGAAATGTGAACTCATATGTCCAAGTGATTAGTTCTGGGTCTCCCTGTTTCACACTTCCTTTGTACGGCTGATCCAAGGGATCACTGATCCAGGGGAGCTTTTGTGGTGGCTAGCATCCATAATGACCAAAGATGAGATCTTAAGAGATATTTTTGTCCTGGGATTTCGTTATCCATGGCTCTATGTTTCTTCTTGTCCCCGCAGTGATGCACCATGCCAATAGTGGATAAGTTGAAGGAGGCCCTGAAACCTGGCCGCAAGGACTTGGCTGATGATGGAGAACTGGGGAAGCTTCTTGCCTCCTCTGCCAAGAAGGTCCTTTTACAGAAGATCGAGTTCGAGCCAGCCAGCAAGAGCTTCTCCTACCAGCTGGAGTCCTTAAAGAGCAAATATGTGTTGCTCAACCCCAAAACAGAGGGAGCTGGTCGCCACAAGAGTGGAGATGACCCACTGGCCAGGAGACAGGGTACAGATGTGCAGTGTGCTGGCAGAGAGGCCCTCACTCCAGGGTGACGAAGTGGATGGACTTAAATATTGACTAATTAGTAGGAAAAACAACAGAATGTGGTCAAAGAGTTATGAATTTTTACATGGGGTCAGTGGATTTCAGTTACAGAAGTAACGATACAGGGTTGGTAGCAAGGAAATCTGTGTACTTGACGGATCTGTGTACTTGGCGGGTCCTTGGACTTGCAGTTCCCCCCGTCCCAAGTATAATACAGTCAAAAGTCAGGCTTGGAACTAAGAGAAATGGGGTGGGCTGCATGTGGGCACAGTGTGGTGCAGAGTGCCAGGGCCTGGCTCCTTCCAGCACTCAGTCTCTGAGCTGTGTCCTTCATCTATAGAGGGGCCATTGGATTCTATAGCCAAGCAGCCTAGGAGGTCCATGGGATGGCTAGGTTTACTCCTGAGCTTTCCAGGAATGTCCCGTAAACCAGAACACCAGTTCTTCTCTGGTGCTGTGTTCCGAGACACTGCATGCTAAGCGTATGCTTCAGGAGTTTCTTTTTGTGGACGACCTATGTGTGGACTTACGTCTTCCTCTTTTCTTCTCTTGTCCCTTTCTTCCTCAGGCAGTGAGCACACGTATGAGAGCTGTGGTGACGGAGTCCCAGCCCCGCAGAAAGTGCTTTTCCCCACGGAGCGACTGTCTCTGAGGTGGGAGCGGGTCTTCCGTGTGGGCGCAGGACTCCACAACCTTGGCAACACCTGCTTTCTCAATGCCACCGTCCAGTGCTTGACCTACACACCACCTCTAGCCAACTACCTGCTCTCCAAGGAGCATGCTCGCAGCTGTGAGTGTGGGATTGCAGCAGTGGGGTGGCTGTGGGTCCTCTGGGTTAGATAAGCCCATGCACTTGTGGCACTGCTGCTCTCAGTCTGGGTCAAATTTAGGAGGGCAGTTCATAACGTATAGTAACTGATGAAACCTAAATTTGAATCATGCCTGCTGCAGAATGGGCCATGAAGGTGAATCACTCAGGTGGGGCTGTGTTCACCAAGCTTTTCTGTAAATAATTACCCAGACAGAAAGAAACGTTTTCAAAATAGTTCCAAAATATGTACATTCAATTACTATTTTTTTAGAGACAGTATCTTACTCTGGCACCCAGGCTGGAATGCAGTGGCTCCATCACAACTCTCTGTAGTCTTGAACTCCTGGGCTCACGTGATCCTCCCATCTCAGCTTCCCAAAGTGCTGGGATTATACCATGCCTGGCCCAATTGTTTTATGCATCTATTATTGTATCAGTATATCTTATATGTATTATAAAACATGCAGCCTGGACAACACAGCAAGATCCCATCTCTACAAAAACAAATCAAGGCCAGGCGCGGTGGCTCACACCTGTGGGAGGCAGAGGCGGGCAGATCACTTGAGGTCAGGAGTTCGAGCCCAGCCTGGCCAACATGGCGAAACCTGGTTTCTACTAAAAATATAAAAATTAGGCGTGGTGGGGTGCACCTGTAATCCCAACTACTTGGGAGGCTGAAGCAGGAGAATTGCTTGAACCCAGGAGGTGGAGGTTGCAGTGAGCTGACCAAGATCATGCCACTGCACTCCAGCCTGGGCGACAGAGCAAGACTCCATCTCACACACACAAAAAACAAATTGAAACAATTAGCTAGATGTGGTGGTGTGCTCTATTTGATTAAAATAGAGGTGAAATAAGATATAACTTACCACAAACTGAAAGAAATAGAAACTGAAAAGTCTTTTAACTATTAAAGAAATTAAAGCAGTGGTTAAAAATCTTCCCATGAAAAACCCCAAGCAGAGACAATGTTATTTCTGTGTAACTTTTTTTTTTTTTTTTTGAGATGGACTCTGTTGCCCAGGCTGGAGTACGGTGGTGTGATCTCGGCTCACTGCAACCTCCGCCTCCTGGGTGCAAGCAATTCTCCTGTCTCAGCCTCCCAAATAGCTGGGACTATAGACGCACGCCACCACGCCTGGCTAATTTTTGTATATTTAGTAAAATGGGGTTTTACCATATTGGTCAGGCTGGTCTTGAACTCCTGACCTCAGGTGATCCAACCGCCTTGGCCTCCTAAAGTGCTGGGATTACCGGTGTGAGCCACTGCACCCAGCCGATTTCTATGTAACTTTTAAGAAACAATTCCAATCCTTTACACATTCTTCCAAAGAATAGAGAAGGAGAGAATCCTTCCCAGCTCATTCTATAAAGTTCCTGTAACTCAGATAACAGTAATAAGGAAAATGCGAGAAAGAAAATGGATAACCACAACTTCTTCACGAACATAGATATAAAAATTATAGGAAAATACTACCAAATGACACAGTTTCTAAAAAACTGTAAGCAACTTAGTTTATCCTAGGACTGCAGGATGTTTTCATCGCAGAAAATCTCTAAGTAGAATTCTGGAGGGAGCAGAGCAGTTGAAAGCATAGCTCAGGAGCCTGGCCTGTAGGGATTGCTTCCCGGTTTGCCCCGTAGTAACTGAGTTTTTGAGAATGTCCCTGGTCTGTGGAAGAGTGAGACTGTCTTCCTTACAGAGTTGTATGAGGCTCAGATGAATTCTGAGTAAGTCAGGTGCCTGGAGTTGCAGCCCGCAGACAGGGAGTACTATAGAAGTGACTGCTACTGGCCGGGCACGGTGGCTCACACCTGTAATCCCAGCTACTTGGGAGGCTGAGGCAGGAGAATCGCTTGAATCCGGGAGGCAGAGGTTGCATTGAGCTGAGATCACGCCACTGCACTTTAGCCTGGGCGACAGAACGAGATTCCGTCTCAAAACAAAAAACAACAAAAAAAAAAGAACACAAGATGGCCATGCAGTGGGAAGTGTTTGTAAACATCTTGCTAATTGCGATGGCTTCATAGCAGCAAAGGTTAATTATCAAGGCATAGTTGTTGAGATGAAGCAGCACATTGTTTGGAGGGGGGGGTTTGGAGATGGAGTCTCGCTCTGTCGCCCAGGCTGGAGTGCAGTGGTGCGATCTCGGCTCACTGCAACCTCCGCCTCCTGGGTTCAAGAGAGTCTCCTGCCTCAGCCTCCCAAGTAGCTGGGACCGCAGGCGCCCGCCACCACGCCTGGCTAATTTTGTATTTTTAGTAGAGAGACAAAGTTTCACCATGTTGGCCAGGCTGCTCTTGAACTCTCGACCTCAGGTGATCTGCCTGCCTCTGCCTCCGAAAGTGCTGAGATTACAGGCATGAGCCACCATGCCCCGCAGATGTACATTGTTTTTTTTTTTGAGACGGAGTCTCGCTCTGTCACCCAGGCTGGAGTGCAGTGGCGCAATCTCGGCTCACTGCAAGCTCCGCCTCCCGGGTTCACGCCATTCTCCTGCCTCAGCCTCTCCGAGTAGCTGGGACTACAGGCGCCTGCCACCACGCCCGGCTAATTTTTTGTATTTTTAGTAGAGACGGGGTTTCACCGTTTCAGCCAGGATGGTCTCGATCTCCTGACCTCGTGATCCACCCGCCTCGGCCTCCCAAAGTGCTAGGATTACAGGCGTGAGCCACCGCGCCCGGCTAAGATGTACATTGTTGAGATGGCTAACTGTAGCCCCTATTTCCAGTGGTGACCTTGGTAATTTTGAGGTTGTTCTGGGTGGACTTTCAGTAAGATTTGACTAGATGGCCGTTGTTTTCGTCTCATGGTTTTGGCAGTAAGACTCTGCTATCCCAGGCCTGTAAGGGCTCTTCCACTGTAGAGCTGCCTTCCATTCTTGGTTTCTCTGCGGGATCTTTTTGAGCCATTTGCCAACTTTGTGAGGATTAATTTAGTTAAAACTAGATAACATCTGTAAATCCCCATAACCTGGCACAGGTAAGCTGCAGTTGGTTGCAGCATGTCAGCAGTAAGCGTGTGAGTAAGGCAGCCATGGCCATCCCTTCAAGGGGAATGCCTGGTCTTCCTTCCCATACCGGTCCCGTGGGTCAGCATCACTGTAGTGCATCTTAATATCTTAGAACGTATCAAGAGATGTTGTGGCCTTTTTTTCCTGCACCCCACCGGATCCCGAGTGACCCCTAAGTGGGCTTTGGCTGTGGTCTCCCCCTCCTAGCACATGGCATTTGAAGAGTCGAGGATCCTAAGGGGTGTTTGTTCTGACGAGGGTCCACTGTGCGTGTGGTACGGAGCAGCAGCTCCTGCCTTGGGCTGGACTGTCTTTGGCGCTAATATTTAGCTAGAAGAGAAACACTGTGAAAATAGTCTAGGAGGAATGCAGTTCAGTCCTATCCTTTTGTTTCCCAAATCTCTCTATGTCCCTGTAGTCATGGATTGACTTCTGAGTTATATTTTCCTAAATTACATGAACAAATGTTTGTCCATGTGCCACTTAAATTAATCTCATATATTGCTGGAGAACCTGGCTTAGATTGTTATTTACCCTATTTAAGAGTGATATTTTATTAGGCTGAAAGAAGCTTTCTTTTTTTTTTTTTTTTTTTTTGAGACGAGGTGTCACTCTGTCACCCAGGCTGGAGTCCAGTGGTGTAATCATAGCTGACTGCAACCTCCACCTCCCAAGCAATCCTCCCACTTTAGCCTCCCAAGTAGCTGGCCCTATAGACTCATATCACCATGCCCAGCTAATTTTTGTTTTTATTCTTTGGGTAGAGATTTGGTTTGGCAGTGTTGCCCAGGCTGGTCTCAAACACCTGGGCTCAGCGATCCTCCTGCATCAGCCTCCCAAAATGTTCGGATTATAGGTGTGAGCCACCATGCCCCACCAGCAGCATTTTATATATAATGATTAGAGGCTTAATTTCTACACAATTTTTTGAGACAGAGTCTCTGTTGCTTATGCTGGAGTGCAGTTGCCACAATCTCGGCTCACTGCAACCCCCACCTCCCAGGTTCAAGCGATTTTTTTTTTTTTTTTTTTTGAGACGGAGTTTCACTCTGTCGCCCAGGCCGGAGTGCAGTGGTCTGATCTTTGCTCACTGCAACCTCCGCCTCCCAGGTTCAAGCGATTCTCCTGGCTCAGCCTCCCGAGTAGCTGGGACTACAGGCACGTGTCACCACGCCTGGCTAATTTTTTTTCTATTTGTAGTAGAGACAGAGTTTCACCGTGTAAGCCAAGATGGTCTCGACCTCCTGACCTTGTGATCCACCCGCGTCGGCCTCCCAAAGTGCTGGGATTACAGGCGTGAGCCACTGCATCTGGCCTATGTTTTCTTTTAAATGACATTATTTTTGCCTAATTTTGAGTTCCCCAGTCATTATTGTCATTTTAAAAATAAAAGTAATAACATGGATATAGTTAGAAAAGGCAAGCAGAAGTCTAAAATGAAAAAACCTCCCCTTTATGTAAAGGCAATCTCACGGAGAGTTTTTTACATCTCTTCAAGAAGAATTTTGTGTAAATAATAGCATTTTAATGTCTATTTGCTAAGCAGGCTGCATGCTGTTTCATTATTGATTTTGAAGTCTAAGGAGTTGGAGATATTGCGGGGAAATAATTTGGGTTGAGTTTTGTGTTATGAGATGGATCTATTTGAACAGGTAATGCACTGTATGGTAGACAACAGTATCTAGCAGATTTGAAGGCGTGCTTGCCCTTTGGTCCAGAAATTTGTCTTCTGAGCGTGTACTTTAGAGAAACTCACCCATGTGCTCAAGGAGACAGGTGCAGGATTGTTCATTGCAAAATGTCTGTGATAGCAGAGAAAATGGAAAGACTAAAGTGTGTCAGTGGTGGATATATAAATAACTGTAGTCTTTTCATTCAGTGAAATATTCTAGCTGGAAGATTTGAAGGAACTGGAGCTATGTCTAGCAACATGGATTTTTGTAAAGCACATTGCTGAATGATACGTAACTGCATGATGTGATTTATAGAAAGGAAGTTTGGAAACGTAGCTACAGTGCCATTTATTGTTCACGGATACACATGTGTGTGATAATAAATACATGAATGAGAACGATAATTGCCTAATTCAGGATAGTGGTGACTTTGAATGAAGGAACGTGGAAAATGGGGTTGAGAGAGATTGAGGGGAGTTCAGCGATCACAGCAGTGTTTATTTACATCACAATTTGAAAGGTAAAAATGTACCAGTGTCGGGGCTGGGCACGATGGCTCACACCTGTAATCCCAGCACTTCGGGAGGCCGAGGCAGGCGGATCACAAGGTCAGGAATTGGAGACCAGCCTGGCCAGCATGGTGAAACTCTTGTCTCTATTAAAATACAAAAAATTAGCCTGGCATGGTGGCACGAGCCTGTAGTCCCAGCTACTCAGGAGGCTGAGGCAGAAGAATTGCTTAAACCCGGCAGGCGGAGGTTGCAGTGAGCCAAGATTGTGCCACTGCACTCCAGCCTGGGTGACAGTGAGACTCTGTCTCAGAAAAAAAAAAAAAGGACCACTGTCTAGCCTAATGCCTAGTGAGGCGTTTTATGTAGAGCAGGGGTGGGCAGACTCATCTGGCCTGCTCTCTGTGTGTGTAAATAAAGTTTTATTGAACACGTTCATACCCCATTGTTCGTATATTGTCTATGGCTGCTTCCTCTACAATACAGGGGCATGGTTGTGACTAGGCTGTATAGCCCTCAAATCGGAAAGGATTTGCTATCTGGATCTTCCCAGAAAACGTTTTCAACCCCAGATATATCCTAGCGAGGTGTTTACTAGAAGCAGTGGAACAGACGGTCCCATACCTGAGGCACTACTAAGGGGCTGTCAGCCCTAAAATATTTTAGCCTATTTACCATGTGATGCAGCTTAGAAATTCGAGAATACATCTTTTAAGCTTCATTTTGAAAATCTGCCTTAGTCTTTTTTTAAGTAAATAATACTAGTGAAATCTGAGAAGGATCATGCACAGGTCAGCATTAACGTGGGGTGATGGTGTGAGTTTCAGCTTTGGATGGATCATAGCTCCCAAACGCCATCCAGCAGAGAAGAACATTTCCTTGGTGGTCGCCCAGTCAGCAGAGGTCTGGGATGTCTGGCTCAGCTGTTCTCTCACAGCCTGGTTTGCTCTTACCTGCCTGTGTTTCTGTCCGTGTTACGTTTGGGGTGGGGGCCTCACCATGAGTTCTTTGAAAGCTCTTGTCTTAAAATTGCTCCTCCTTCCACGCCGGCAGGCCACCAGGGAAGCTTCTGCATGCTGTGTGTCATGCAGAACCACATCGTCCAGGCCTTCGCCAACAGCGGCAACGCCATCAAGCCCGTCTCCTTCATCCGAGACCTGAAAAGTAAGCATCAATCCATGTTAAAATTTTCGTGATTTATTTATTTTTTAATTTTTTGTAGAGACGGGGTTCGCGCTGTGTTCCCCAGGCTGGTCTTAAATTCCTGGCCTTAAGCAGTCCCTCCATTTTGGCCTCCCAAAGTGTTGGGATTACAGACACAAGCCACTGTGCCATTCTCTATCTGTTACTGAAGGCCTGCTAAGTGCTCGCCCTGTAGGAGGTGCTGGGGAGTTGGTAGAAGGGAGAGAAGAGTGAGTCATGGATGAAGTCTTGGGAATCCCTCTGTGCTAACAGCCCTGCATGTGGTGGCACAGACTCAAGGAATAGCAGTTCAGAGACATGTGGGCTGGGGTCAGTGGGGAAGCCTCTCAGTGGGGGCAGGTCAGGACAGGTAGCCTTTCCTTTGGCCAGGTGGAGGAGTTATTGTGATTTGGGGCAGGCAGGTGAGCCTGAGGGAGAGCTGGGAGGAGGGATGGATGAGGAATGTACCAATTCCATTCTGAATATCAGGAATCAGTTGCCTATGATATAAAAAAAGTCTCATTCTCATTCACTTGGCAGAAAGAAGAGGCCTATTACCGGTTTTTGAAATCTGTGTAAATTGTAGCACTGTGAAATACTTATTCACCTGTGTTTTGTATTGGCTTTTGGAGAGGTACTCAATGGATTTTACATTCTTTTTGTTTGAGACAGGGTTTTGCTCTTACACCTAGGCTGGAGGACAGGGGTGCAATCACAGCTCGCTGCAGCCTCAAACTCTTGGGCTCAAGCAGTCGGCCTTGGCCTTCTGAGTAGCTGGGGTTACAGGCGCACCACACTTGGCTGTTTCTGTATTGTTTGTAGAGACGGGGTCTGGCCATGTTGCCCAGGCTGGTCTCCAACTCCCAGCTCCAAATGATCCTCCTGCCTTGGCCTTCCAAAGGGTTGGGATTACAGGCATAAGCCATTGCACCCTGCCGGATTTTACATTCTTTATTCTTTTTCTTTCTGAGATAGAGTCTTGCTCTATTGCCCAGGCTGAAGATTGCAGTGGTGAGATCATAGCTCACTGCAGCCTCAACCTCCCGGGCTCAACCCATCCTCCTGCCTCAGTCACCCAAGTAGCTGGAACTACAGGCATATGCCATCATGCCTGGCTAATTTTTTTTATTTTTTATTTTTGTAGAGGTGAAGTCTCCCTATGTTACCCAGGCTGCCCTCGAACTCCTGGGCTCAAGTGATCCTCCCACCCCGGCCTCCTGAAGTGTTAGAGTGACAGGCATGAGCCGCCTCACCCAGTCGGCATTTTACATTTTTGAGGGCTTGGTGTTCTTCCTTGTCTGTGAAGTAGTGAAGGTTCAAGCCTGCGATCTTATTGAGAAAGTGGTGGCCATGATGAATTGTGATTGGGATATAGAAAATCCGTGTAGAGCTCTTGTTTTCCTCACTTGTTCCTTTGAAAAGTTGCAGTATTTTCCCCTTGTAACAGCCAGGAATGGATATTCAGGAAAGCAGCCGCAGGCTGATGAGAAGACACGAGCTCTTCCCTCCCTGTTTCTTCCTCTTTTAGAGATCGCCCGGCACTTCCGCTTTGGGAACCAGGAGGACGCGCATGAGTTCCTGCGGTATACCATCGACGCCATGCAGAAGGCCTGCCTGAATGGCTGCGCCAAGTGCGTGCTTCCCCACCCACCTTCCCAGGGCTTTGGGCACCTTTTCTATATGGTGGCAGCAGAACATTCCTATGGCAACAGCCAGCCCGGCACCTTTCTACCCAGGCTGCCCTCGGGTAGACGTGGCAGAATTTGCCTCTGGGTATTCAGCCTGTTGGAGCTCAAATAGGGGATTGCCCTTGCTTCCTGGGAAAGGGCTGTCTCCAGAGACGTCTTGCTGGTCTGGGGCGGCTTGGTAGGATCAGGTGGCTGTGGTATTGGCAGCTGTGTCTCAGCAGCTCAGTTAAGGGGAAATATGTTAGCATACCTTAGGGGTATTCAGTTAGTACCATGGACTTTTTCAGTCTCTTAAAAATCATATTGTTTTTAAAAAGAGGATGGGGTGGTAGGAATTAGGTCTCTGCAGTATAATTTATACATAGGTGTATATGTACAAACAGGGAGCTTTAACATGAGGAAGTTTATAACTTTAGGATCTGACTGTGCCTGGCTGCTATTTCTTACTCACACTGGTGTGGTGCCAAGCGATTGTTTGGCACCACATATGCCCTTATATGTAATGGTTGCCATCACAAATTGTCTTTGTGTCATTCCTGAGTTTATAGGTTCAGACCAAAGAAAACAGGCAGGAAATGCTTAGGACTTCCTTGTATTGCCTCAGCTTAGGATCTTAGAAATACTTTAAATAGTTTAGCAAATATACCTAGAATGTTCTTTAGAGAAGTTGAGTTGTAGCAATGAGTGATTGAAATGGCAAAACCACTGGCCTCAGTGGATGATATTATTACGTAAATAAGACTTACAGAAAGAAAACTTTTTTTGAGACAGGAGTCTTGCTCTGTCGCCCAGGCTGGAGTGCAGTAGCTGGAATTACAGGCCCACACCACCGTGCCTGGCTAATTTTTGTATTATTAATAGAGACAGGGTTTTGCCATGTTGGCCAGGCTGGTCTCCAACTCCTGGCCTCAAGTGATCTGCCTGCCTTGGCCTCTTAGTGTTGGGATTACAGGCATGAGCCACCATTCCTGGCTTAAGAAAACGTACTTTAATCATTTATATGAAGGCAACTTTCACTGCATTCCTAGGATGCTTTTTGTCTATTCTGAGGGTTTGGTCACGTGTTCTTCCCCTTCTCCTGAAGGGGCTCAAGCTTCCCTGCTCCCTATATGATCCCGGGTCTGCCCTTCAGTGAACTGGGTAATTGAACTACTGTTCCCTGTGTGCTGGGCCCCATAGCTAGCACTGGGAACTGAGAGATAGAAGCCATGGCCCTGGAGTCTGTGGAGCTCATGGTGTAATTCGTGAAGAGAGTGGACCCCAGCAGCATTTGCAGTGTGGTGTGGGCAATGCTGTGATAGAGGGATATTACTTCACCCAGAGGCGGCTTCCTGGGAGAAGTGACCCCTGAGGGCCTGCAGAGGCAAGTGGATGTCCCCAGGAGGAGGGTTGCGGTGTCCCCAGCACCTGCAGGGGGAGTGCAGTGAGCCTATAGCAGGGGGCCTGGCTCTGGGCACAGGGTGCAGCCACCTGGAGCGCTCTTAGGACAGAAACTGACCCCTGGGCTTCAGTCAGTCCAATTAACCAGAGTCTGCGTTGGAAAAAATTCGTGAGGAGTGGGATGGGAGGTAGAATGAATAACGGTTTGGATTTGGGGCTGTGAGATGGGAGGAATGCAGGTCTGTGGTCTGGGCATTGGGGTGGGTGCTGGTGAGCCATTCGTTGGTACCAGGATTGGTGGAAAGAGGAGAGAAGCCAGGTGTCAGGTGGCCAGGCATTGCCAGGGGAGAGATGAAGGCTCACCAGATGTCGGTCCATGAGAGAGCTTTCACTGGTCTGTAGTGAAATGTGGAGTGAGAAAAAATAAGAGTGACACCAATGGTGAGCTTCTCATAAAGCAAATTATTCCATTTAATTTGCAGGTGGAGGGGCCTTTTTGTCTTTTGCTTCTGTAAATGACTTTTGGTGTTACTTGCGTTATGATCAGAGCATGTTGATAATATTTCTACTTCATGGAACTTCTGATGTTTTCTCCGTGATGATAGGTGACCAGCGTTTGTGAATGTTTCCTGCATGCTTGACGGTGGCTGCTCAGACTGCCAGGGTGTTGGTTTGCTCCTCTGTCCGTAGATGGGTCTGTTGATGATGCAGTTTTCATTTTCTATATCCATGTGCTCTTGTCCCCTTCATCTGTTTGGAATAGTGTGTTAAGTCCATGATTACTGGAATTCTGGTGGGTGCCTGTCTCCTTGCATCTCCTGTAGTTTTGCTCTGTACAGGTGGTTGTGGTTAGATATTCGTAACTGTCATGTCTTCATTGAGGATCATTGCTTTTAGCATTCTGAGTGTCTTCGCTTGTCACGTGGAGTGGCTTTTGTTCTGAATTCTGCCATGGCCAGCGTCAGTGCTGCAGCTCCTGCTTTGCAGGGTTTCCGCCGGCCCCTTGCTGTCACTTTCTGAACCCTTTCTTAGAGGCGTTCTTAAGATTTGTCTTGTGTTGTAAGCCAAAGTGACCATCTTTTAATAGGCAGGTTAAGCTCCTTCACATTTCCTGTTATGACTGAAAAGTTTAGTCTCAATTCTGTCATATTTATGTATTTTATAGTAATTATAGGTAGCATATTTACTGTGCTTATTTCTGATTTTTCTTTATTTCTCAAATTTCTTTGGATATTAGGAAGATACGTGTTTTTGTTTTAATGGCTACCTTTGTACATAAACCATTCTTTTTGAGACAGGGCCTTGCTCTGTCTCCCAGACTGGAGTGCAGTGGTGCGATCCCCGCTCACGGCAGGCTCCACCTCTTGGACTCAAGCAGTCCTCCTACCCGGTAACTGGAACTGCAGGCACGCTCCACGCTGCCTGCTGGTTTCATACGCCCTTTTGAAATGCACCTGGTCCTGTTTCCTCACCCCTCACTGTCTGATTTGGCAGCCCACCGTGGTACCCTTTACTTCCTAGCGCTTTTCCTCTCCTCTCTCTCTTGCCATTTTAGTGTGCATGATTTCTTTTTCTTTGTTGGCACCTGTAAGGTGGTATCTTTTTCTTGCCCAGCCTTGGGTTATGGTTACCATCTTCCCATTGCTCGTTGCCCACTCTCCAGTTGGCACCTCTGGCGCACTCCTGGCCGGGTGAAGCCCGGCCTCTCATAAGTTCCTCCAGGAGGGCAGCTGTGTATGGCACTCTGGTTCCAGAAATGAGGCCACTCTCACTATGTTGAGGATGTTCGGCTTGGAGTTTTGGTGGCTGTGTCCTCGGCATCATGTCTGTTTTCTGGAGCTAGTTTACATCTCATGAGGTGTTTTGATTCTTGTTCATTGCTGCTTTGTGCTTGAAGCACTTTGCATAGACTGGGCCTGCTTTCATTTATCTTGTGGGTCTGCTGGTTTTCGAGATTCGTATCCAGAGCGCCTCCTCTGTCTGCCCCGTGCAGTGCGCTTTCATGGTTAGTTTTTCCTCTGGCGGCAGAAGGGTTGATAGTCTAGGATAGTTTTGAGTTTTTTTTCAGGACCCTGATGTTTCCCCTTTTGCCTCTCTTGCCCTTCACTGCCCTTCTAAGGACACCCGCCTGCCTTTTTGCCTTCTCCCCCTGAGAGCCCATGCCTGTGGAAACCGCCACTCCAGCTGCGTGCCTGGGAGACCCCATATCCAGCACTCCACTTTAGGGTGCCCCTTGCAGCCGTGATTCCGGGTGGCTCTCGGGCCACCTCCTGCCCCCTCCTCCATTCTTGCCCAGCTGTTCTCTACTGCCCTTTCTCCCCAGGCTCAGTGAGATGCCTGTGGGAGCTCGCTGTCACTCAGCTTGGCTTTCCTTCTCCTGGGTAAGGTGACAGTTGTGCTTCCTCTGCTTGGGGTTATGCAAGAGGGGACTCCTTGTGGCCTTGTGGGCTCTGGTGCTTGCGGGCTTCTGGACGACAGAGGGGTTGTGGGGTGGTCTGGATTTTGGCAGCCGCCATCACACCCAGCTACCCACAGTTCTCAGTCCATGCAGAGATTACATCTTTGCTAGTATTTGCAGTTAAAAGGTCACTTTTGAAGAATGGTGGGACAGTAGATGGTGGCAGTTGATTTTTCGTTTTCTAACTTTGCAGAATAAAAATTGAATGATCCTGTATTGGTCCCCCAAGTATTTCAGAGCTCCCGGAGTCTGGGAAGTGCCATGGTAAATAGTCACACAGGCCAGATAAGAGGCTGAGGTGTGCATGTTCTGTGGGAGGGGGAGTGTAGCCTGCGGGTTTGGAATGGTCTGGGTGGCTGTGGGAAATGTGGAGAGAGCCCTGGAAACAGCCCCGCTTTGCGCCAGTGAAGAGTCGGGGAAGCAGCTGGGGAGACGGGGCTGGAGAGCCTGGGGAGAGGGGAAGCTCGTCTGGAGGGAGTGGGTGCACCGGCGCACTGCACAGCCTCCTAGTGAAGGGCCTGCAGACCCAGCTGGCCTCATGCCTGGAGGCCTTAGGCGACCCTGAGGAAGGCAGTTCCAGAGCAGCGAGTCAGTACCAGATGCAGTGGGTTGCAAGTAGAACCAGGAGCAGAGACTGGATGTGGTGTATTGTTTCAGAATCTTCCAGTGTGAGTAGCTACCATATGGATACGTAGGCGTGGGAGGCACCAGGCAGCCCCGGGGCCAGGTGAGAAGAGGCCCCAGAGCTTGGATTGCCTCAGATCCCAGTTAGTGAGCGGTGCGGGGGACATGAGTGAGTGCAGGGCTCCTGACCCTGAAGCCCACGTCTGCCTCTGCTGTCCTCTCTGAAAAGGGTGCAGAGCCGGGGAGATTTGGTCCTGTTTGTGCCTTTGTTCCCACCCCCACCCCTCTTCCCAGATTGGGGACCAGCTGTCTGATGACCAGCAGAGAAGTGGAAGGGTGGGCCGGGTGGGCGCCCTAGCTCAGGGGGATGTTTGGCCTCCCGCCTCACTCTAGATTTGGGTACTTACTTTTTATTGAGACCAAAAAAAAAAAAAGGCAACACTGGGTGAGGATACACCTACATTTCTCGGGGCTTTTATTTTCTGTGAAGTGGGTGGCAGTGGGCATTGTGAAGGCTTGAAATGGCTACTGTGGGGAGTGGGGCCCTGAGGAGGTCAGAGCTCTGCAGAGAGACTGCCAGGCAGCGTGGGCTGAGGATGGAGGTTAAGGGTCTGTGGTGACTCGGGTGGGGGGTGGAGTTCCCCAGCCTCACGCTGAGCTTGTGACTGGTGGGCATGGGGCTGCTGGGATGGGGCCATGCCTCGTGTCATCGCTGAGCCCTTCCCTTAAAGGCTGTGGTCTCCTTTTCAGGTTGGATCGTCAAACGCAGGCTACTACCTTGGTCCATCAGATTTTTGGAGGGTATCTCAGATCACGTGGTAAGTGGAGACGTTTGCTCTACTGCTTCTTGCCAGGATTAGAACATGAACCCAGGAAACCCTAAGAGTTGGAATGCAGGCTGGGGCTCTTTCTTCGCTGTGCAGACCTGGGTCAGTCTCTGAGGTCTTGAGCCATGGTTTCCTCTGAGACTCTTGGCTCGCCTGGCCACTGGAGCGGTTGTTAGGATATTCCCATGAGGGCTGGGTGTGGTGGCTCACACCTGTAATCCCAGCACTTTGGGAGGCCGAGGCAGGAGGATCACCTGAGGTCAGGAGTTCGAGGCCAGCCTGGCCAACCAGGGCCAACACGGTGAAACACCGCCTCTACTAAAAATACAAAAATTAGCTGAGCGCAGTGGCGCATGCCTGCAATCCCAGCTACTTGGGAGGCTGAGTCAGGAGAATTGCTTGAACCCAAGAGGTGGAGGTTGCAGTGAGCCAAGATCCCACCACTGCGCTCCAGCCTGGGTGACAGAGCAAGACTCTATCTCAAAAAAAAAAAAAATAAAAAGTATATATATATATATTCTCATGAGGAAGTGCCGTGCACACGTGCAGGAAGGAGGTGGATCTTCCCTCTCCTCTCCCTCAGCAGGAGAGTACCGCACGTGGTGGTCACCAGTCCAGGCAGGGAGGGCCCTGTGAGTGCAAAGACATTGACATCTATCTTTGTGAACTTCAGTGGTGAAGGAGAGCTCTCTGTTCGGACACCAGGATGCTTCAGGGGCTAGTGGGAATCTCATCTTTGGCCAAAGCCCTGCTGAGAGTCTGCCTCCCTGCCAGGTCTCAGTCTTGGGAGCTAGGAGTGCCTCTGCCAGGCCACACCTGCTCCACTGCCTCTGTTCTGTTGCAGTGAAGTGCTCCGTGTGCAAGAGCGTCTCGGACACCTACGACCCCTACTTGGACGTCGCGCTGGAGATCCGGGTACAGATCTGTCCTGCCCTTCACTTTTGCAGTAGGAGAGCGAGGCCAGAGGGTGAAACAGAACCAGCAGAGCAGTAAAGGCATCAGATCAAAACAGATAGGGAGAAAACTCCTTTGCTGCCTGCCGCCTTGCAGTACAGACCATTGTCTTTACCTGTTTCTTTCTAGAGTTTTTCCTATGCATATCCTTTTATTTAAAGAAAAAAATGGTAAAATTGAGTTTTGTGTCCCAAAGCATGAACAGGAACAGCGCTGTCCCCAGGGCTTGAGGAGAGTCTGTTGTGTGCTGTGGGCGGCGTGCAGCCTTTGGAGCTTGGTGGCTCTGTGGGCGTCACCTGGGAGAGCAGCCTTGGCTTTATGTGCATGCCCTGTTCCAGATACAGTCTGCAGGAGGGCGGCCTGCCTTTGCTGGGGCAACCCAAGCTCCAGAGCAGGTCCAGCTACAAGATCATCCTGATAAAAGTGACTGATTCATGGCAGACCTGCAGCTGTCATTTCTTTGCTTTTCTTTTTTTTTATAGGGGCTTGAGGGACAGGGTCTTGCTCTGTGGCCCAGGCAGGAGTCCAGTGGCGCGATCACAGCTCACTGTAGTCTTGACCTCTAGGCTTAAGTGATCCTCCCACACAGCTGGTACTACAGGCATGCACCACCACACCTGGCTAATTTTAAAAATTTCTTTGTAGAGATGGGGGTCTTGCTGTGTTGTCAAGGCTGGTCTCAAACTCCTGACCTCAAGTGATCCTCCTGCCCTGGCCTCCCAAGGTGCTGGGATTATAGGCGTGAGCCGCAGTTCCTGGCTGCTTTCATTTCTTGTCACTGGAGAAGGAGTCCCAGTCTGGTAGCTAGTGGGCAAATTTTTATGCGAGTCAAGTTTTGTGATTTGCTGCCTCAGCCTAAAAAAGACCTTAAATTTGGCATTTCTTGAATCAGCCTTTTTCTTCTGCTGTGTATTTTACTCCCTGTTTTTGTCCTCCTCAGCAAGCTGCGAATATTGTGCGTGCTCTGGAACTTTTTGTGAAAGCAGATGTCCTGAGTGGAGAGAATGCCTACATGTGTGCTAAGTAAGTTTCACGTTGCTTGTGGCAGAAGACTGACACCAGATGGGAAATAAGTCACCTCACCTGACGGTGTTGTGCCCACCCACTCTTCCTTAGCGGTGACCACTGCTCGTATTTCTTGAGGAACCTATGTGCGTCCTAAAAACACAAACTTCTAAATAACACAAATGAAGCGATAGCTATGATTTTTATAGCTACGGTTTACACCGTACCTGTTCTAAAGATGCTACATGTATTGTGCAGTAGGGGCTGTGGTTTCCCGTTGCCAGGGATGGTGAAACTGAGGCACAGAGAAGTGAAGTGACCAGCCATGGGGCCACACCGAGAGGACGTGGCAGAGCACGAGCTCACATCAGTTCACACTGGCTGACACCGGGCGGCCACCCCAGGGGCTGTGCCCAACCAGCTGCTCTCTTGCCTCTTAAGGAGTGTATTCTTTGGCTTTCATTTTTTACTTAACTGGTTTTGGACATTTTTCCGTTTCTGCAGATAGAACTCTTACTTTGTCATTTGTTGCATTTTTAAGTGACAGGGTTTCACCTTGGCCAGGCTGGTCTCGAACTCCTAAACCCAGGTGATCTGCCTGCCTTGCCTCCCAAAGTGCTGGGATCACGCTACTACAGCCGGCTGAATATCTTTATATCTAGGTCGTTGTAAAGCTGTAGGCACTAAAGAATATATTCTTAATTCTGCTTACTCTTCTTTAAGTCTGTTTCCTGCAGCTCTCCAAGCTGCGCGCCTCTGCCTCTGTTTTCTCTCCCTGTGTTTGCGCATCTTCTGGCTTTGCTTACGTCGACTTCCTGCCTGCCCGTTTTATCACCCAGCCACATCTGCTTTAATTTGCTCTTTCCTGTGTTGCCCCAAAGCAACTTTTTCCTGTATTTTATTTCATTTCCTGGTGGGTACAGTACTTTTATTTTTTTGCTTTAGAATCTTCCCACTTTCTGTAGTCTTATTTCCCTGTGGTAGCTTTCCTTTACTTGAGGCATGCTTAATGTGATTTTTAGAGCAGCACAAGGTCTAAATCTCATTGATGAAGATTCCACTATTACAGAGCAGTTGTTGCTGTTATTAACTTAGCGTTAAGACAACATTTTTCAGAGCATGAATCAATCATTAATCTTTCTCATCACCTTCTTCATAGATGCAAGAAGAAGGTTCCAGCCAGCAAGCGCTTCACCATCCACAGAACATCCAACGTCTTAACCCTTTCCCTCAAGCGCTTTGCCAACTTCAGCGGGGGTAAGATCACCAAGGTGAGCGCTCGTGACGCCATCCCAGGCAGCTCTGTGGGCCACAGTTGGCATCAGAATAACACAAAGAAAGTGATAGCCACGAGTTTGATAGCTGCTGTTTACACAGTACCTGTCCCTGTTCTGAAGGTTCTACACATACTGTGAAGTAGGGACTGTAGTTTCGCCATTGTCCAGGACGGGAAAACAGTCACAGAGAGGTGAAGCGACCTGGGATGCTTTTTAAAAATAGACATTTCTGGGTTTATCCCAGTGCTAGTGAATTTGAATCTCTGGAGGACAGGGCCCAGGAATCTGCATTTTTGCAAAATCCCTGAATGCTTGTTATACACAGTCAAGTTCCAGGGCCACTGTCTTACTGGATTTACCGCAGCTTCTGGTTGTGCTTGGGCTGGTCCTGGCAGGGACGCTCAGGGTTCTCCAGATGAGTGTGATGAGCACTGGGCAGTGGGACTCGCATCGTCCATGTCCTGTTGATGTCTAGAACAGGTGTCATTGCATGCTCTGGCTTTTTATGGAATATAGAGTTAAAAAAAACTACTTTTGACACGATGGTATTTTATTTTTTAAATTTTATTTTAAGACAGGGTCTCAGTCTGTCACCTGGGCTGGAGTGCAGTGGCGTCATCACAGCTCACTGCAGTCTTGACCTCCCAAGCTCAAGCGATCCACCTGCCTTAGCCTCCTGAGTAGCTGGGACTGTGGGCACATGCCGCCATGCCTGTTAATTTTTTAAAAAGCTTTTTGTAGAGACAGGATCTTGCTGTGTTGCCCAGGCTGGTCTCAAACTCCTGGGCTCAAGTGACCTGCCTGCCTTGACCTCTCACAGTGCTGGGATTACAGGTGTGAGCCACCATACCCGGCCTATAGTGGCATTTTCGTAGAAGATGTGTTTCTTTTTTCTTTTTTTTTTTTGAGACAGAGTCTTGCTCTGATGCCCAGGCTGGATTGCAGTGGCTGGCGCTGTCTCCGCCTTCTGGGTTCAAGTGATTGTCCTGCCTCAGCCTCCAGAGTAGTTGGGATTAAGGTGCCCGCCACCACACCTGGCTAATTTTTGTGTTTTTAGTAGACGGGGTTTTGCCATGTTGGCCAGGCTGGTCTAGAGCTCCTGAGCTCAGGTGGTCCGCCTGCCTCAGCCTCCTAAAGTGCTGGGATAACAGGCATGAGCCACCGCGCCTAGTAGATGTCTGTATTTCATAAAAATCTGTTCATAAAAGTTCTGTTCTGAGAGCCTGGTTATGTGGTTTGGAACAACACCCTTGGCTGAGCCTCCGTTTCCTCACTGGTAGTGGTAGGGGGCTTGCTTAGGTCAGCATTTCCCAAATGTGTTTGCAGATTCTTTGTTGTAGACTCAGGTGTCATGTAACCACAAGGGCACGTTTTAAGAAATGTGTCACCAGGCAGTTCCGTTACTGTGTGAACATCATAGAGTGCATTTACACAAACGTAGATGACGGAGCCGGCTGTATGGTATAGCCCATTGCTCCTAGGCCACAAACCTACACAGCCTGTTCCTGTCCTGAATACTGTAGGCAGTTGCAACACAATGGGAAGTATTTGTGTATCTAAACATAGAGAAGGTACAGTGAAAATGCAGTATTACAATCTTACGGGATCACTGTTGTATATGTGGTCTGTCATTGACCGAAACATGGTTATGTGGCACATGACTGATGGTATGTGACGTTTAAGAACAGGCAAAATTAATGGTGACAGAAATCAGAACAGTGGATATTTGAGATGGGGGCAATGACTGGGATGTGGGAATTTTCTAGTTGATGTTCTGCATGTCCATCAGTATATACTTGTCAAAACTCTTTGATCTATATACTGAAGATCTATGCATTTCAACAAATCCCACAACTCAGTTTAAAAAAATGATGTAGGCTGGGCACAATAGCTTACACCTCTAATCTCTGCACTTAGGGAGGCTGAGGTGGGAGGATTGCTTGAGACTGGGAGTTTAAGACCAGCTTGGGCAACATAGTGAGACCCTGTCTCTACAAAAAAATTTTGGGTTTTTTTTCTTTTTTTGAGACGGAGTCTCACTCTGTCACCCAGGCTAGAGTGCAGTGGCATCATCTCAGCTCACTGCAATATCTGCCTCCCAAGTTCAAGCGATTCTCCTGCCTCAGCCCTCCAAGTAGCTGGGACCACAAGTGTGTGCCACCATGCCTGGCTAAATTTTGTATTTTTAGTAGAGACGGGGTTCCACCATGTTGGCCAGGCTGGTCTTGAACTCCTGACCTCAAGTGATCCACCCACCTTGGCCTCCCAAAGTGTTGGGATTATAGGTGTGAGCCATCACGCCCGGCCTAAAAAATTTTTTATTAATTGGCCCGTCATGGTGGCATGTGCCTATAGTCCCAGCTATGTGGGAGGTAGAGATAGGAGGATTGCTTGAGTCGAGGAGTTTGAAGTTACAGTGAGCTATGATTGTGCCACTGCACTCTAGCCTGGGCGACAGAGCAAGACTGTGTTTCTAAAAAAAAAAAAAAAAAAAAAAATTATGTATATATTTTTTGGAGTTCCTAAACACACGTCTGTATATGACCCAGAATAATGGCAATCCCGTTGTGTGGGCTCTGTGCTGTCCTGGTGCACTCAGCCTACAGCTGCCATGCCAGGCACTATTACTGCTAAGAATATATGTGTGTGTATGTGTGTGTGTGTGTGTATATGTGTGTGCATGTATGTGTGTATGTATGCATGTATGTGTATGCATGTGTGTGTATGTGTGTGCGTGTATGTATATATGTGCGTATGCACGTGTGTGCGGGTATGTGTTGTGCATGTATGTATACGCGCACATATATGTATGCATGCATTATGTGTGCATGTGTATGCATGTGTGCATTTATGTGTGTGCATGTGTGTATATATGCATGCATGTGTGTATATGTGTGTGTATGCATGTGTGTATATATGCATGCATGTGTGTGTATATATGTGCGTGTATGCATGTGTGTATATATGTATACATGTATGTATGTGTGTGTCTGTATTTTTTTCTATGAAAAATTGGTCAGTTTTGGGAACACATTTTAGCATGACCTTTCTTCTGATCCAGTTCATTAAAAGTCTTACTTGCTGTAGCAGTTGGCTGTGTTAATTCAGCACTTTTATTTCTGAAGATCTGAAACCCAGCATTCTCTCCCTTTTCTCCCACCAACAACATTCCTGTAAAGTGGAGGGAAAGAAAATGAGTGACTCTTCTCATTTTATCGTTAGGAACCAGGTGGTGAGAGAACTAATGTAGATGCTTGACAAAGACAAGAACAGATCCTACATTGCTTGATGGGACAATAAAGTTTCCCATAGGCTGGCTGGAGAAGACTCACTTCTCAGCATCTTGGTGTTTTTTGTTTGTTTGTTTGTTTGTTTTGAGATGGAGTCTCGCTCTGTTGCCAGGCTGGAGTGCAGTGGCACAACCTCGGCTCCCTGTAACCTCCACCTCCCGGTTTCAAGCGATTCTCCTGCCTCAGCCTCCCGCATAGCTGGAACTACAGGCACGTGCCACCACACCCAGCTAATTTTTGTATTTTTAGTAGAGACAAGGTTTCGCCATGTTGGATGGTCTCAATCTCTTGACCTTGTGATCTACCCGCCTTGGCCTCCCAAAGTGCTGGGATTACAGGCGTGAGCCACTGCACCTGGCCAGCATCTTGGTTTTTAATCATTGCCTGGGGGAGCTCCTGCACAGCGTTGCTGCACACCCAGTCGTCCCAAATTGTCTTTTTCTTTTTTCGTGGTAGGGCAGTTTTGAGACAGAGTCTCACTCTGTCACCCAGGCTGAGTGCAGTGGCTCGATCTTGGCTCACTGCAACCTCCGCTTCGCGGGTTCAAGTGATTCTCATTCCTCAGCCTCCTGAGTAGCTGAGATTACAGGCAGTGCACCACCATGCCCAGCTAATTTTTTGTATTTTTATTAGAAGTGGGGTTTCGCTATATTGGTCAGGCTGGTCTCGAACTCCTCAAGTGATCCCCCTGCCTCAGCCTCCCAAAATGCTGGAATTACAGGCGTGAGCCACTGCGCCCGGCCCCTAAATTGTTAAAGACCAGCCAAGTTGGGCATTTTGTGTGGTTGTGGATGGAAAGGGCAAATTGATCTTTACTCTCAAAGTGAATTTTATTTGCCTTTTCCTTGATTTTTCAAACAGGATGTAGGTTATCCGGAATTCCTCAACATACGTCCGTATATGTCCCAGAATAATGGTGATCCTGTCATGTATGGACTCTATGCTGTCCTGGTGCACTCGGGCTACAGCTGCCATGCCGGGCACTATTACTGCTACGTGAAGGTGAGAGGCTTGTGTCAGTGCAGCTGCCTCCTGGGGCAGGTTTCAGCACCCATGCACATCCAGATGCGGCCTCTATAGAGCACTTACTTTGTGAAAAGTGTCATGTTTTGTAGTCTATTCAAGTCCTCATTGTTGCCTCTCTGCGTGGAGTGAAAAGATGCCTTTACAGAAGTGTTGCACCAGAACCTAGTGTTCTCAGACTTGCAGTGAGACACGGAAGAGGCAGCCGCTTCTGGGGCCATCCTTAGAACCCTGGCACAATCGGCCATGGTGATAACACTGCCTGAATGTCCTTTAGAAGGGACACTTCCTATCTCTTGGGGCACTAGGAAGGAACTGGGTGGGACTCAGAGCACCCTTTGGGGTCACATTCCGAGTTATGAAAATATTATACATTTTAATAGAAGTTGTTACCTGTTGATTATTAATAGTGTTTGGAAATGTAGCAACTAACAGATTTTTTATTCCCTTTTTAAAAAGTGAGGATAATGGGATGCTTGTTGATTGTTTTGTTTTCTGCAACATCCTTGGCTGCTTCAGGCAAGCAATGGACAGTGGTACCAGATGAATGATTCCTTGGTCCATTCCAGCAATGTCAAGGTGGTTCTGAACCAGCAGGCCTACGTGCTGTTCTATCTGCGGTAATAAACTCATGCCCTTCCCAGATGAGCTCACTCCCTCTGCTCTTTCCTTATACCGATGGGCCTCCCTAATCTTTTTTTGTTTGAAGGTAATTGGGAATTCCACTGGAGGGGTTCGTCATGTGTCATGGAGAACGTCCACAGGGAAGGACACTTTTTAGTAAAGCCAGAGCCTTGGGAAGGTCAGGACAGGATTCCATCTGCCCTCACGTTGATGCTGTTTTGAATGTCAATGGGAAAGTCACCATTTATAGTATTGCCCCAAATTAGAGGTACTGCTCCCTGGATGGTAGCCAGCCAGTGCCCCTTCCCATGTGGGGAAGCGGACCCTGTAGGGATAGGCTGGGAAGGATGTGTTTGTGGGGGTGTTGCCGCAGAGGTTCTCTGGAGGGGCCTTCTCCCGGAGCTGGCTGTCACTGACCTGGAGGCTGGAGCCCGTGGCAGCTGAGGCATTTTCACTGCTTTGTACATCTCTGCTGAGTGTTGCTGAGGTGTTTGAGGGGTCTCTCTTGCTTTCTGGTACATTGAACTCTGATCTTGGAGGAATTCTGACTCTAATTTGCCCTTGCTCTGCTTATATTCAGCAGATACCTGGGGCTGATCTCTCAGCCTCACTGTGGTTGAAAGGCAAAGGGAGATTCCAGAGAAGTGGTTAGGACTGGCAGGGTTTCCCCAGGCCGTGTTTCTGCCTTTGCCCTGCCTTAACTTATTCTGATTCTCTCCATTTCTGTAATGCCTAGTAAGAGAATTCCCGACTTGTTTTCTTCCTTTGACAGAATTCCAGGCTCTAAGAAAAGTCCCGAGGGCCTCATCTCCAGGACAGGCTCCTCCTCCCTTCCCGGCCGCCCGAGTGTGATTCCAGATCACTCCAAGAAGAACATCGGCAATGGGATTATTTCCTCCCCACTGACTGGAAAGGTATTTGTGAGAATGGTGGAGGCCAAAGCGGCTGGTCTTGGTGCTCCCCACAGACCTCCTCACGCTTGGGAAGTTGGCCACGGTGGAAGGAGTTTGCAGGCAGTTTGCGCTATTCTAGTTGATGTTGATGTTATTTCTTTTCTTTTTTCTTTTTTTTTTTTTTTTTTTTTTTGAGACGGAGTCTAGCTCTGTCGCCCAGGCTGGAGTGCTGTGGTGCGATCGCGGCTCACTGCAAGCTCTGCCTCCCGGGTTGCCGCCATTCTCCTGCCTCAGCCTCCCGAGTAGCTGGGATTACAGGTGCCCGCAACCACGCCCGGCTAATTTTTTTTGTATTTTTATTAGAGATGGGGTTTCACCGTGTTAGCCGGGATGGTCTCGATCTCCTGACCTTAGGATCTGCCCGCCTCGGCCTCCCAAAGTGCTGGGATTACGGGCGTGAGCCACCACACCTGGCCGATGTTATTTCTTAAACTGGTCATCAGCTGACATTAGGTATAGAGAAAGAGGAGACATGAATGAGAAAATCCTGACCCAGCAAATTAGAACTGTCATTCACAGGTCTGTTCTACTCATGAGACCAGCACACTTAACAGGTGTCGTGACAGGTGTGCCAAGCAAACTTTCTGTGTGCGCTCCTTTTATTTCCTTTATAATGCCAAGCAAACTTTTTTTTTGGAGACAGGGTCTCACTCTGTTACCCAGACTAGAGTACAGTGGCACAATCATGGTTCAGGGCAGGCTTGAGCTCCTGGATTCAAGCCATCCTCCTGCCCCAGCCTCCCTAGTATTCGGGACTAACAGTGCACTACCACACCCAGCTAATTTTTAAATTTTGTGTAGAGACAGGGTCTCACTATGTTGCCCTGGCTGGTCTTAAGCTCCTCAGCCCAAGCAGTTTTCCTGCCTTGGCCTCCCAAAGTGCCAGGATTATAGGCACCAAGCAAACTCTTAACCATAAGCATGTGGGAAAAAATACCCTTTTTTTTTTTTCTTTGAAACGGAGTCTCATTCTGTCGCCCAGGCTGAAGTGCAGTGGCGCAATCTTGGCTTGCTGCAACCTCCACCTCCCAGGTTCAAGCGATTCTCCTGCCTCAGCCTCCCGAGTAGCTGGGGACTACAGGCGCGTGCCACCACGCGTGGCTAATTTTTTGTATTTTTAGTAGAGATGGGGTTTCACTTTGTTAGACAGGATGGTCTCGATCTCCTGACCTCGTGATCCACCCACCTCAGCCTCCCAAAGTGCTGGGATTACAGATGTGAGCCACTGTGCCTGGCCTCTCCTCACATTTTAACAGGGAAAATGTGAGTAGTTTGTACCAATGTTAATTTCCTGATTGGGGTAATTCTGTGGTTATGTAAGAGAATGTCTTTGTTCTTTGGAAATACACATGGACATATTTTGGGGTAAAAGAACATCATGTCTGCAATTTACTCAAAGGGATCAGAAATAGAAATATGTGTATGTGCATACATACATAGTCATACATATATACACACATACATATACATACAGAGAGAGGATGATAAAGGTTATGTGGTTACAGGTTAACCATTAGGAACTACCCTCTAAGTTACCTTTGTGTGTATTTGAAATTTTCTTCTAGAACTGTTAAGAATTCAGTTTCACTAAGTGGATTCATGAGCAGTTTCCTCGTTGGAACACAGTGATCATTTGAAGTGGGGTGGACCCTCTCTTGATGACTGTTTCTTTTCTTTTTTTTTTTTTTTGAGACAGAGTCTTGCTCTGTCGCTGAGGCTGGAGTGCAGTGGCACCATCTCAGCTCACTGCAGCCTCTGCCTCCTGGGTTCAAGCGATTCTCCTGCCTCAGCCTCCTGAGTAGCTGTGATTACAGGTGCCCACCAGCACGCCTGGCTAATTTTTGTAGTTTTAGTAGAGATGGGGTTTCACCACGTTGGCCAGGCTGGTCTGGAGCTCCTGACCTCCAGTGATTCGCCCAGCTTGGCCTCCCAGAGTCCTGGGATACAGGCATGAGCCACCGTGCCCGGCCTGGATGACTGTTTTTGATGGATTGTCTTCCCCTCCCTTTAGAATGAAGAGTTGAACCCCACACACAGGCAGTCAGGGCCTTTCACGGTCTGCAGGGGTTTTGGTCATTTATGTACATCTGTATTTCCCTTCACATTAAAGAAAATAGAAGCTGAAATTAGAAGCATTAGAATTGACGTGGCAGTGAAATACATGATATAATTGCAAAGTTGGTGGTCACTGTAGCCCAGACTAGGAAGTTAGGAAGCAGCCTGGGCCTGGTACTGTGACTCATGTCTGTAATTCCAACACTTTGGGAAGCCAGTGTGGGAAGATCACTGGATCCCAGGAGTTCGAGACCAACCTGGGCAAAACCCTGTCTCTACTAAAAATGCAAAAGCTAGCCAGGTTTAATGGCACGTGCCTGTAGTCCCAGCTACTCAGGAGGCTGAGGTGGGAGGATCACTTGAGCCAGGGAGATTAAGGCTGCAGTGAGTCATGATCATACCACTCCACAGCAGCCTGGGCAACAGAGCAAGACCCTGTCTCAAAACAAATTTTAAAAGTAGCCTGGGCAACATAGATCCCATCAGCACAGAGAATATTCAGTAAGCTGATGTGGGAGGATCACTTGAACCTGGGAGGTTGAGGCCATATGCAGTGAGCCATGATCACGCTGGTGAATTCCAGGCAAGGTGACAGAGTGAGACCTTGTCTACAAAAAAAAAGAATAGGGGGGCCGGGCACTTTGGGAGACTGAGGTGGGTGGACCATTTCAGGTCAGGAGTTTTGAGACCAGCTTGCCAACATGGTGAGACCCTGTGTCTACTAAAAATACAAAAGTTAGCTGCGCATGGTGGCGTGCACCTGTAGTCCCAGCTATTCAAGAGGCTGAGGTAGGAGAACTGCTTGAACCCGGGAGGTGGAGGTTGCAGTGAGCTGAGATTGTGCCACTGCACTCCAGCCTGGGCGATAGAGCGGGACTCCATCTCAAAAAAAAAAAAAAAAAGAAAACGGAAGCAGCCTGGGCCACATAGAAAGACCCCCATCTCCAAAACCCCATCTCCAAAAAAAGTGCAAAAATTAGCCAGGTGTGGTGGTACATGTCTGTTGTCCCAGCTGTTGGGAGGTTGAGGCAGGAGGATTGCTTAAGCACAGGAGGTCAAGGCTGCATTGAGCTATCATTGTGCCACTGCGCTCCAGCCTGGACAACAGAATGAGACCCTGTCTCAAAAAAACCCCAGAAAAACAAAGGAAGCCTCACTTGCCACAGGAACTCCACGGGCAGAGTGATGCCCGAGGGTGGAGGTTGGCTCAAGGAGAGTCCCTGTGTCAGGCACACCTGCAGGGGCGCTTCACTGACCATGAGCATTTTCATTACAAACGTGATTTTCCAAACACACAGCAAGCAGACAAGAGCCATTTTACTGTAAATGACATGGTGCAAGTTCTAGTGTGTATGGAAATGTTCAACCAGTGTAAAGGCTTTGTGGTGCAGTGGAAAGATGAATTCCTTTTAGAAAACAGTATTAACAAAGAATAGAATGTAGGGAGCAAAACAAAACTCAAGAAAATAGAGGTAAATTCTTAACCTCTGAGAGAGGGAAGAAGACTTTGTATGCTTAAAATTGAAGGATAAAATGTAGAAAAAGAATGAATTGACTAAGATTTACATTTTTGTACATAATTTATTACAAACACAAATGAAACAATAAAACCTTGTAAAATATTGTCAACAAAAGGTTAACATTTGTAAACAAAAGATCTCATTCAAATGAAGATCACTCTAGTGCATGTGCAGCGAATATGAATGTTAAAGTGGTAATAGCCCAAAGGAGTGTCAAATTAGCAAATGTTTTGAAAAATAGATGTTGCTGGAGTATAGTAAAAGCAGTTTGGCATTTTGCATCAGATTTCATGAAAATATTCATAGCCTTGTAATTCCATTTCCAGAAAATTAGCATGGAGTACTAAGTACAGGAAAAGCTCAACAAATATTTTTTAAGCACCAACTATATACCAGACCCTTGAGTTGCCGGTGAGGGCTGCAGGGGGAACAAGAGAGATACGGGTACAGCCTCTTGGTCAAGCAGGGGAAGGCTGACATTCAGCATCTAAATACAGAATAAGTTATTTCTATGCAGTTGTAATAAGTGCTCTGAAGGATAAAGGATACACACACATATACTGTACTGTATTGTTAATTTCAACAGTTGGAGACAATATAGCTTATATAAATTAACCACACAGTTAATATGCATCAGTAGTACATAGTATATATAGTAAAATGTCAAAGACAGGCTGACAGGCAGGGTGCAGTTGCTCAGGCGTGTAATCCCAGCACTTTGAGAGGCCAGGGTGGGAGGATTGCTTGAGCTCAGGAATTCAAGGCCAGCTGGGGCAACATAGCAAGATCCCCATCTCTACAAAATAGTAATAATGATTCAGGTGTGGTGGTCTACTCCTGTAGTCCTAGCCACTTGGGCAGCTCAAGTGGGAGGATCTCTTGAGCCCACAAGGTTGAGGCTGCAGTGAGTTATGATGACATCATCGCGCCACTGCACTCCAGCCTGGGCAACAGAGCAAGACCCTGTCTTAAAGATATTTATTGAGAGTTGTCGCCCATAAAAATGCTTGAGATAATAGCTTTAAGATAAAACTGGGTTGCAACTCTTCAGGCCAGAACCATTTGGAAGAAAAGATTGAAAGAAGAAAGCACTGGAACGTTAATGCATGGTTATGTTTAGGTGATGGAACTTTGCTAAATGTTTTTCCTTTATACTTTTTTCTCTTCTCAAATCTTGATGAAAATGTACTGGTTTTATAGTAAAGATGGCCATAAAGGTATGTATTCAGGCCAGGTGCTATGGCTCACACCTGTAATCCCAACACTTCTGGAGGCTGAGGCAGGTGGATTGCTTGAGGCCAGGAGTTTGAGACCAGCCTGGCCAACATGATAAAGCCCCATCTCTGCCAAAAATACAAAAATTAGCCGGGTGTGGTGGTGCACGCCTGTGGTCCCTGTTCCTTGGGATGTCACAAAACACCAGAATTGTTCAGAGAAGCCACAGTGTCTTTACCAAGAGTCCAGATAAATAATTTATCTTGAGCATGCTAATCAGAGGCCATGCCTGCTCCTAAGATTCGCTGTGGCCTTATGAAGATGTGGCCCAGCTGGGACTTCTCGCTTCCTCAGTCGTGTTTTCTGCTTTGCTCTCCTTAGCGACAAGACTCTGGGACGATGAAGAAGCTGCAGACCACTGAAGAGATTGGTGTGCCCATATCCAGGAATGGCTCCACCCTGGGCCTGAAGTCCCAGAACGGCTGTGTTCCTCCAAAGCTGCCCTCGGGGTCCCCTTCCCCCAAACTCTCCCAGACCCCCACACACATGCCAACCATCCTAGATGACCCTGGAAAGAAGGTGAAGAAGCCAGCTCCTCCACAGCACTTTTCCCCCAGAACTGCTCAGGGGCTGCCTGGGACCAGCAACTCGAGTAGCAGCAGACCTGGGAGCCAAAGGCAGGGCTCCTGGGACAGCAGGGATGTTGTCCTCTCTACCTCACCTAAGCTCCTGGCTACAGCCACTGCCAACGGGCATGGGCCGAAGGGGAACGACGAGAGCACTGGCCTCGACAGGAGGGGCTCCAGCAGCTCCAGCCCAGAGCACTCGGCCAGCAGCGACTCCACCAAGGCCCCCCAGACCCCCAGGAGTGGAGCGGCCCATCTCTGCGATTCTCAGGAAACAAACTGTTCCACCGCTGGCCACTCCAAAACGCTGCCAAGTGGAGCAGATTCTAAGACGGTGAAGCTGAAGTCCCCTGTCCTGAGCAGCGCCACTGCTGAGCCTGCAAGCACCATGTCTCCTCCACCAGCCAAAAAACTGGCCCTTTCTGCCAAGAAGGTGGGTGTATGGGGGTCTCGCCGCTGCTGTGTATCAGGAGAGCTCCAAGAGTTGCTTGGTTGTGGTTTGGAGGGAGTGAGAACATTGTCCAGGGGCTTTGGCCTCCCTCATGTCAGAGGAACAATGTGTCTTAGTCATTCCCAGCCATTTGCAATTAAAGAACGGCTATCTTGGGGTGAAGGCAGTATGGGGTGTTGAGAGAGCCCTGATGATCTGGTGATGCTCATGTGACTCATGGAGGTTTGGGCAAGGTAGCAGTTCCCTGTTTTTGCAGTAGGTGGAAGATCCTGACTGAACCCGAGGGAGGGTGGGCCCCACCAGCGTGTGTCCCTAGCAGGGATGGGGCGGGCAGGAAGCGCAGAGCCCCAGTGGGGTGCCCGGCAGCTCTGCAGCAGGAAGCTTAGAAAGCAGCCATGGCACGAGGATGTGATTGTTGTGCTGAGATTTTTGTTTAAATTTTCTTCCTTTTTTTTGTTTTCTAACCAAAAATACTTTTCTGGTTCTTCTTCTACCATTTCCCTGCCCCTCACCTCCCCTTTTTGTCTTCCTCTATCCCCTCATCTTTTTTTCTGGGCTCTTTTGTTTTTATTTTCATTTTTTGTTACTTTTGTTTTCCCTCTTCACTCACGGAAACCTTTTTTAGACCACCAAGTTTTTATTTATGTCGATAACTGCAGGCCAGCACCCTGTGGAGGGCGACCGGCAATGACCTCCGTCCACCTCCCCCCTCACCATCCTCCGACCTCACCCACCCCATGAAAACCTCTCACCCCGTCGTTGCCTCCACTTGGCCCGTCCATAGATCCAGGTAAGCTTTGGGCCGGGACCTTCTGGGTGCCGACTGGTTCTCCCTGTGGTTGCGTGTGCTTGGCTGGTGAGGAGTTGGACGGATCGCCAGTCTCACAGGACAGACAAAGCATTGGGGCAGCCAGGAGGTACAGGGGGGCATCACCGACCAAGGTCCCCCTCTTCTGTGTTCCCCTGTGGTAAAGGAGCTTTGGGTGGTGAAGGCAGTTCGGCCTCTGCAGTCCTGATGTCTTAGTTCTGTCTTTGTTGGTGGTCTGTCTGTGACATCCATGTGGTGACGTGGTGTGTTGGGGACTGACCTCTCCTGTGTCCCTACCAGCCCCATGACAGTACTTCCCAGTCGAAGAGAAAGGCGAAGTGAGGCCTTGGTGAGAGGGCTTGAGTGAGCTCGGAGTCCCGTGCGTTTTTTGTGGGACGTCTTGCCTGCTAGCGTCATGTGGGTTAAGAACTGTCTCAGGGCTCTCGGGTTCCTCTGCAGACACCTGCTGGAGATGGGACCCGTGCATGTGGGACCTGGTCCACAGGGGCTGCCTGCGTCTCGTAGGTGCCTTGAGTGGCAGGAAGTTGAGAGTAACTGGTAAATGGCTGTCTGGAAGCCGGTGGGAGTGGGGAAGGAAGCAGTGAAAGATGGGGTGAGCCATGAGGCGGCCTGCGGGGACTGTACTGGTGGCCTCGGCTCTGGGTTCTAGTTCTAGAATCTCCAGTGCTGCATGAGGGCGAGGTATGACTGTGCATCGCCCACAGCCTCTGCCTTACTGTCCTCTCACATATACACGCACAAACACACCTCTACCCTATACCTAGCATAAGATTTGTGTACACAGGAGGGCCTTAAGTGTTTGGGTGTTTTTCGTTTCTTGCCTTACAAGCTTTTTTTTGAAAAGATTCCAGAAGACACTTAAGAGTAATGAAACATCGTGCAGCTGATGGCCCTTACAGTTTGTTGAGATGGTGATGGGTGTCCTGTTTTCTGCAGGAACCCTGGGAGGTGGGCTTTGTGGTCCCAGCTCATTGACAAATGAGAACATGGTGGTTCAGAGTGAGAAGTTAATTTTCCTAGGGACACATAGCTGGCAAGAGGGAGCTCACAGAGCCCCACTGGGTTTGGCGCTAGATCCTGTCCTGGACACGCCTTGCCCATGATTCTGCTCTACGAATCTGTGTCCCGGCTTCAGCGTCGTAATGACGCTAATGTGGAGGTGTCATTAGGCCAACTCAACACTTGCCTTCCTTATGAGGCTCATTTCCTGCCCGGAAACACCCTGAGACTTTCGGAGGTTGGAAAATAAATCCTCATGGGATCTTTTTTTTTCCTTACCATTTATTGTTTAGTGAAGGCTGCCTCCCTTAACACATTTGTATTAAAGATGTTTTTACATTAGAGATTGCAAAAATACTTGAACGGCTTGGTGACAAGAAACTAAGGCATGGAACAATTCTTATTAACTTTGCCTTTTTTAAAAAAAAAATTTTTTTTTTGGCTTAAAATCACGTTGGCTTGCTTTTTTTTTTTTTTTTATCTCGGGGATCAATTATTTTAAGTTCCAGGGTGCGTGTGCAGGATGTAGAGGTTTGTTACAGAGGTGTCATGGTGGTTTGCTGCACCTATCAACCCACCACCTAGGTAACTTTGCCTTTTTTTTTTTTTTGAGACGGAGTCTTGCTTTGTCACCCAGGCTGGAGTGCAATGGCGCTATCTCGGCTCACTGCAACCTCCGCCTCCCAGGTTCAAGCGATTCTCCTGCCTCAGTCTCCCGACTAGCTGAGATTACAGGCATGTGCCACCACGCCCGGCTAATTTTGTGTTTTTAGTAGAGATGGGGTTTCACCATGTTGGCCAGGCTGGTCTCAAACTTCTGACCTCAGGTGATCCGGCCACCTTGGCTTCCCAGAGTGCTAGAATTATAGGCATGAGCCAACTTTGCATTTAAATAGATGTTGAATTAACTGTTAGCTTTCTTTCAAACATACACGTAACTTAATGTGTATCTGAAAACTACAGGGCAAAAGCCTTTTCAGATTTTTAGGTGAAAGGGAGGGGAGTGAGGGTAGACAGAAGGAACAGCTCTGCTGGGTCTTTCAGAACATCCTCTCCCTGTTTCCTGGCTGTCCCCACAGGGCTGTGTCACCTGCTCCCCAATCATCCAGCCGCCTGCAGCCCCCCTTCAGCCCCCACCCCACATTGCTGTCCAGTACCCCCAAGCCCCCAGGGACGTCAGAACCACGGAGCTGCTCCTCCATCTCAACGGCCCTGCCTCAGGTCAACGAGGACCTTGTGTCCCTTCCACACCAGCTGCCAGAGGCCAGTGAGCCCCCCCAGAGCCCCTCTGAGAAGAGGAAAAAGACCTTCGTGGGAGAGCTCCAGAGGCTGGGCTCAGAGACGCGCCTCCCACAGCACATCAGGGAGGCCACTGCGGCTCCCCATGGGAAGAGGAAGAGGAAGAAGAAGAAGCACCCGGAGGACACAGCTGCCACTGCCCTGCAGGAGGGGCAGACACAGAGACAGCCTGGGAGCCCCGCGCACAGGAGGGAGGGCCAGGCACAGCTGCCCGCTGTCAGATGGCAGGAAGATGGCACACAGCCACAGGTGAATGGCCAGCAGGTGGGATGTGTTACGGATGGCCACCCCGCGAGCAGCAGGAAGCGGAGGAGGAAAGGAGCAGAAGGTCTTGGTGAAGAAGGCGGCCTGCACCAGGACCCACCTTGGCACAGGTAAGGGCAGGAGCAAGGTGGCATCTGTCTACCTCTGACGAAAAACAAAGCAAAACCACAGAATCTACCCCCAAGTAGGTATGGTCTGGAAATGTAGTCTGCTTGCGTGGTTTTCTAAAATGTGGATATGTGATCAGATGTCTCCTCTGGCTGGGTGTGGTGGCTCACACCTGTAATCCTAGCACTTTGGGAGGCTGAGGTGGGCAGATCACTTCAACCCAGGAGTTTGAGACCAGCCTGGGCAATATGGCAAAGCCCTTTCTCTACCAAAAACAAAAATTGGCTGGGCATGGTGGCATGCGCCTATAGTCCCAGCTACTCAGGAGGCTAAGGTGGGAAGATGGTTTGAGCCCAGGAGGTGGAGGTTGCAGTGAGCTGAGATCATGTCACTGCACTATAGCCTGGGTGACAGCTAAACCCTGTCTAAAAAAAAAAAAAAATCTCCTCTGATAAATACCAGTGGATTGGTCCTTGAAGTGACAGTGGTGTGGACAGTAGTGTCCATCATTGTATGTGCAGGGCCGTCCAAGGATGCTGGATCAGGTGTCCCGGGCCAGGCCAGGCTCTGCTGTTTCATCAGGTCACAGTAGCCTGCACATTGGCATCAACGGTCTTGGCTCAGTTAGGATGGGAAATGTGACTGGTTTTCCCTCTACTATCTCCGTGGCTGCGTGTGGAGCATCCGCTAATGCGTGTGGGGGGAAGAATGTTGCAGGGAGCTCTGTGCACTGGGTCACAGCTGGGGTGGCACCTTCTCCATGTTGCAGGCAGGTGTCTGTGCGCTCCTGCTCCCCTTCCAATTTGCTCAGAGCTGATTGCTGCCTCTCACTTCCAAGCAGCCGCTCTCCCATGGGTGACGGGGATCCAGAGGCCATGGAAGAGTCTCCAAGGAAAAAGAAAAAGAAAAAAAGAAAGCAGGAGCCACAGCGGGCGGTAGAAGAGGATGGGCATCTCGAAGGCCCAAGGAGTGCCAAGCCCCCAGATGCTGCTGTCGCTGAGTCCAGCAGCCGCGCACCATCTGCAAATGGCTGGTGTCCTGGGGACCGCATGGGTATGCACCGGGCGAGGGGTTGGGGGACCGCATGGGTATGCACTGGGCGAGGGGGGTATTGGGGAGTGTACAGACTGAGAGCAGCGTCTACTGCATCTGAGCTTGGGGGGGTCTGGGAGAAGATGTGAAGGGCCCTGGGACCCTACCAACCTTCACCCCCCGCCCCTGAGTCTGTTCCCTTGGGTGATGGGGTCGAAGCTTCCTCATGTGTCAAAGCATTTGACTGAAACAGCCCCATGGGAGAGGTTACAGTGCACATGAACTTTAAAACATTCTGTGAACACCAGTGGGTCTTCCGATTCAAAGCTGTTCTGTCTACAGCTTCTCATGGAATGACTCGCTGAACTCCCAGCCTGCGTTTTTTTCTGTGATGGTTGAATTTAGAAGAGTTGGGTTCAAAAGTGAATCCTCTTCTCCCTCTGTGTAGCTGGGCCATTCAGAACATAGCATGGTTTGCTTGCTATTGGGGACCTGTGTGCTGTGGCTGTCCTTGGGCACCACCCCTCAATCAGAGGGTGTTTTGTTTTCTTTAGGGCTGGCTGGGGCATGCCTTGGCAGGCACCCGCCACAGAACACATTTGTTAAGTGAAGGGGAGAGAAAGTCCTGGCTGCTTGGTATAGGGGGCCGAGCTTGAGTGAGGCCTCCTCTGCAGTCTGGAAGGTCTGATTATGGCAGTGCATCTGGGGCCAGCAGGACCTTAGAGACCGATCTGTATTTATGCAACTCTTAAGAAAGGAATTTATCGTTAAAAATGAAATGGTGTGAAATAAAATGCAAAACGTGGGTGCTAGCCAGTTCCGACTGTGTTTGCTGGCCAGCATGCTCTCAGAAGTACTGCCCTGGCCGGGCGTGGTGGCTCACGCCTGTAATCCCAGCACTTTGGGAGGCTGAGGCGGGCGGATCACGAGGTTAGGAGATGGAGACCATCCTGGCTGACACGGTGAAACCCCATCTCTACTAAAAATACAAAAAATTAGCCAGGCGTGGTGGCGGGCGCCTCTAGTCTCAGCTACTTGGGAGGCTGAGGCCAGAGAATGGCGTGAACCCGGGAGGTGGAGGTTGCAGTGAGCCGAGATTGCGCCACGGCAATCTAGCCTGGGCGAAAGAGCAAGACTCTATCTCAAAAAAAAAAAAAAAGTACTGCCCTAACAACGGCACCAGAGCCGTGCTCCGTGCCACCCTCGGAGCGAAGTGGAGTTGGCTTGTTAGTGCAAGGGACATCACTTGAGCACTTGCAGTGCGCCAGGGTCCATGCCAGGTGCTGGTTGTGTCTACTGAGCAGTGCGCCCTGGGCCCTCGGGGCTCCCTGGCAGAGCCAGAACCACACAGTAAGGGCTCGTGCTTAGCAAGCAGGTGCTGGGGGCCACATGGGCTCTTGCAGTCCTGTGCACCTGAGGAGAGTGGCTAAATGGGCAGGGTACCAGACCTAAGGGCAGGAGGCGCAGCACGTTGGGAGCAGGCAGGCCGCTCTGCATGGCTGGGTCCCTGGGCTGTGTGGATGAGACGGGAACCATGGAAGCCACTGTGTGGGGGCAGGGACACTTAACCTGGAGCTCACTGAGGAATTGGAGGCAGGGAGAAATGAGGTCAGATTTGTGTGAAGGGAGGTGAGTATATTCCAGGGGATATGTGGCTAGCTGGGCAGAGGACGAGTTCAGAAAGGGTTTCTAGAACCCAGTGAGGGTGGTGAGTGCTGTCCTGGGCCCGAGGTGCTGGGTGGACCTGCGTAGTGTTGCTGATGGGGACCAGGTTCCCCCCTGGACAGTGCTTAGGAGGTCGGGGCCCCTGATGGCAGCAGCCAAGCTTGGCCGTTCCCTCCACCTCTGTGGCCGTCCAGGTGTCAGGCTGGTCCTGGGGCACAGGCCTCTCCCTTAGGTGAGGTGGATTCCATTTAGATCCAGTTCTCTTCCCTCCCTCTGTCGGACTGAGGACTTACACTACTGGTTAAAGGGGTTTTGGAGGGGTTTTTTCTTTTTTTTTTGCTTTTTAGCTTTTTGTTATTTTCCATGTTTTCTTTCTCATGAATTGACTTGGACAACAGCCTTCTCTATTGGGTCAGGTCATTAGTAAATTAAGCATGTAAGCCTTAGTAAATAAGCATTTAGGCTGGGCGCCATGGCTCATGCCTGTAATCCCAGCACTTTGGAAGGCCAGTGGGAGTCCCAAGGAGTTTGAGACCAACCTGGGCAACATAGTGAGACCCTGTCTTGAAAAAAAAAAAAAAGGCAAGCATCCACTTACTGTAAGTTCTGTTATAATTTAAGGTGTGCGATTGCTTCCCCGGTGGGTTATTTTAAACGTCTGTAAATGTTTCTTGGCTGCTCCGATTGCAGGGCTGAGCCAGGCCCCTCCTGTGTCTTGGAATGGAGAGCGAGAGTCTGATGTGGTCCAGGAACTGCTCAAATACTCATCTGATAAAGCTTACGGGAGAAAAGGTACTGGTTTGGAGACAGGACTTGTGTTTGCCTTTGATTGGCTGGTTTTGTAGGAGGGAAGGTGTGGAATGGATCCTGGTGCACTGCGAGTGTGGAGGGCGGGCATCGCTTGGCTTTGAAAATGGGTTTCGACACTGGCTTGGGTCCTCTTTAAACCCTCAGCCGTGGCACGAAGGTGGCTTCCGTCCGTGGCAGGATCCAGGACAGCTGCTTCTAAGGGTTGGGGCAGGGTGAGGAGCCCCACACATGCTGGGTCTTGGGTAGGGAAGGGGCAGAGTGACCAAGCTCTTCCAACCTAGGTAATGTCACTTCTTGCTCAGAGCATGTTTTTACTTAGACTTCGAGACCGAACATGACATCTTAGTTCCTCAGACGAGGGCATGGGTTTAGAAAGAATTGAACTCTTTGGCCGTGGTTTAGGGTTTAGCTAAGAGGGCGTCGCTGGGGGTTCCGTGCTGACCGACCACACATGGGCGCCGAGCCGTCGTCCTCTTGTCCTTCTCTTCACCACAAGGTGGCACTCAAAATTGTTGACTAATTATGAGTAGACTAGTTGGTAAATGACACTCTTGAAGTGAAGCCACAGGGGACCTGGGAACCTGCACTCATGCTGACCCCCATGTCTGCCTGGTAGTTCTGACCTGGGATGGCAAGATGTCGGCGGTCAGTCAGGATGCTATTGAAGACAGCAGACAGGCCCGGACTGAGACCGTGGTTGATGACTGGGACGAAGAGTTTGACCGAGGGAAGGTATGATGCGTGATGCTGACCACAGGCTTGAGGGAGCAGGGCGGCGTGGCTCAGCTCAGGGCCCGGGCAGTTGGAGCTGGCGGCAGTGGCATGAAGCGGCCGAGCGTGAGAAGAGCCAGGCTGCCCCGGCCTGTCCGGGCCTGTGGCCATGGACAGGGCATGCATCCTCGCAGCTTCTGCCCCTTTGTCAATAGGGGGACTGCAGGGCGCCGTGCGCAGGGGTCATTGTGAAGAGTGGGTCTCCAGAGAGCTCGCGAGAGCCCGGCCTGTATGCAGGAAGCTGGTGACCTGCATGCAGTATGGAGCCCCGTGGGCCAGGAGAGAGCCCTTTTTGGGAACTGTGATGCCTGTGATTCTTGGTCTAGGAAAAGAAAATTAAAAAATTTAAGAGAGAGAAGAGGAGAAACTTCAACGCCTTCCAGAAACTTCAGACTCGACGGAACTTCTGGTCTGTGACCCACCCAGCAAAGGCTGCCAGCCTCAGCTACCGTCGCTGACGGTGCCCCTGTGGAAGGAGGTCGGTTCCGAGGGGGTCGGTGTAGGGGTGAGGTGGGGGGGTGTGTGCCGTGTATGTGTATAGGGGGTGTGGTGGGGTGTGGCATGCATGTGTGTGATGTATGTGGGCTGTGTATCTGGCACATGTGTTGGGTGGTGTGTGTGTGGTGTGGGCGTGTCTGTGGTGTGTGTCCTAGTCACTTGGAGAAGGGTGTGTGTGGGATGCGTGTGTATAGGGGGTGTGTGTAGTGTGTGTTGGGTGTGGGGTGTGTACACCTGGCATCTGTGGCATGTGTCCTGGTCACTTGGAGAAGGGCATGTGTGGGGTGTGTGTGGGATGTGGGTGGTGTGTATATCTGGCACGTGTCACAGTCACTTGCAGAAGGGTGTGTGGGGTTTGCCAGCCGCATCGAGATGCCATGCATTGGGTTCCTAGGTTGGACTCCTACCCGAGGGTGGCAGTGGGAAGGTTGGGGTCCCGTTTCTCTCTGTCAGGACTACCGTGGTTTGTTCTGCAGCCTCCTGGAGACAAGGCGTCCCTTTCTGGGAGCTGTCAGTCTGGATCTGAGGGAGCCCTCTGTGTGGGCTCTGCTGTGCTGTGAGCCTGTCACGGTAGGAGCTCTCCCGGTACCAGTGTCCACAGACCACCCAACGTAGAGGCTTTGAGGCTTCTCTAGATCGGAACCTCTTTGGTGACATTCCTGACCAGCCCTGCAAGAGAAACGACAGTGTGTGCGTGAACAGAGGTGGCTGCACGCCTGCTGGACATCTTTGCCGGGCTGTGCCTTCTCGTGTTTCATAGACAGTGGTCTGTGCTGGCAGAGGCTACTGCCCCTGGTTGGGGCTATCAAGAGAGTGGGGGATGGTGGCCACACGTCCCCAGGTGGTCTCCCGGTGCATAGCTGGTGGCTCTGGGCAAGCCCTCCCTTGCTTCTCGGGGCTGATGCCACCGTTGTGTCCGAGCCCGCCCTCCCCTGCTTCCTCGGTGGGGCCCCTTCATCTGTTGGCCTTACCTGTCCTCAGAAAGGAAGAGCCGACCCCACCCAGCCCCCTCTCCCTTTTATGGAACTCGAGAGGGTGGCCCTACTGTGCACCCCTTCCTTGTGAGTAACTCTCAACTGTCCTGGAGAGCAGAGACTGTTTGGGGTGGGAGGAGCCCTCGATACCTGCGAATACATCTGCTTTCCAGGCTGCTGTTTATTCTGAGACGACTGTGCTGTAGCTTCCCTTGCAGCTGCAATAACCCGCAGGTCTTCACTGAGGTGGAGGTCTTGGGGTAGAATTCTCCATTTATTTTACTACTTAATACAAAACATTTATTTTTGACCAGTCCTGTGGCTTCCATTAGCAATATGTTTCCTTTCCCAAATATGCAAATAGTGGCTTTGTTTGCTCAATTTTGTGAGTGCTTTGGAATTTAAATGATTGTATAACTCAAGAAGATTACTTTTCTATCTTGCTCAAGCTGTGCCTGCCAACTTGTAATTTAATAAATACAGGAAATCCTCAGAGAAGGTGATATTTTCAAGAAAAAGACAAATGCCCTCATAGTAGTGGGAAGTGTGAAGGTGACCGTGAACATCCTTTCTCATCGAGTCTGTCCCCGTCGTTTCCTCCCGGAGTCGTCGCAGGTGGAGATGGACGTGGTGTTGGACTTAGACCTCCTTCAGTGTGGCTCTGCTGGGCCAGAGGCGTCCTGCTGTCCCGGGTGGCTGCCCCGCTGTCTGCACCCCCTCTCCCTGGGGCAGCTTTGCTTCCTGCCCCTGTGCTTGGGGCCTGGGTGGTTACTGGCATGTAGATGGAATCGCTTTTTTAATATAGGAAGATACATTTATTTTTTTCCATGTGGGTGGGTGTCTCTTTTTGGATTTTCTTCTGTTTTTACGTTTCTCTTCTTAGAAGGGTGGGAGAGAATCAAGCTCCTGCGGCCACCTCTGTCCCAGCAGCAGTGAGTGGAGGTCTGCCTTGAGCTGCTCAGGGTGCCCTCTCCTGCGGACCGATCTCTGAATGTTCAAAGATGAGGGCCTGGCTTCCGTGCTCTGGCTTTGTAACTTATCTGGGAGGGAAAACACATGCCTTCACGGACAGTGTATGTTCCTTTTCTTCTCGGGATGTTGACTTGCATTCCTGTGTGAACTGTTCCCTCTGCCATGTTTTTCATGTAATGTTCTGTAGTTGAAAGTGTTAGTTGTCTGCTAGCAGAGAATTTATCTCCTTCCTTTTTTTTTTTTTTTTTTTTTTTTTTTGAGACGGAGTCTCGCTCTGTCGCCCAGGCTGGAGTGCAGTGGCGCACTCTCGGCTCACTGCAAGCTCCGCGTCCCAGGTTCACGCCATTCTCCTGCCTCAGCCTCTCCGAGTAGCTGGGACTACAGGCACCCGCCACCGCGCCCGGCTAATTTTTTTTTTGTATTTTTAGTAGAGACGGGGTTTCACCGTGGACTTGATCTCCTGACCTCGTGATCCGCCCGCCTCGGCCTCCCAAAGTGCTGGGATTATAAGCGTGAGCCACCGCGCCCGGCCTATCTCCTTCCTTTCTCTCCCTTCTCTCCTCCAAATCAGTCTCTTCCCTTCTCCACTAGTTAAGTGTAAAACCTTTTCCTGAGGTACATATATTCGTTAACTCTTGGGCAGTGGTGAGCACGAGATGACTTTCTGCAGCGTTTATCACTGTTGGGTGGCGTCACGTCCCTTCCCTCCACAGAAGTCATCAACCAGATAGGGAAGGGAAAGATGAGGCCCAGAAAACGAGTTCAAACTCTAGGTCATATGCACGTTATGTAAGTAAATACCAATAACCCAAGCCTTGGTCGTAGCAGTCACTTGGTTGACTTAGTATCTGGGTCTGTTTAATTTTGTGCTTGGGAATGGAGCTGGAGGGAGTGGGGCCTGTGTACAGCAGCTACCTCTCCCAGGTCCTCTCACTCACCTGCCCGACGTCCTGGTTGCATGGCCGCACCTGTCTGTGTGCAGAGGTCTGTGTCCCATCCTCTGCACCTCCTCTCCTGGGGCCTGGGGAGTCCCACATGTTGCCAAGATCTTGGTGCAATAAAATACTCTGTTTTTGTGAGTTCTGTGTCTTTGTTGGTTTCATTTGATTTTTTTTTTAAAGGTACATCCCAACCACGATCTCGCTGATTCCATCTGTCCTGGAAGTTGAGGCTGGGCTAGGAGGGGCAGGTAGGTCCCTGCAGGGAGCTCAGTGACCAGGAGGTTACATTTGGCGAGAGCAACCCTAGTGAATGGGTGACCAAGAGGCTGAATGAACCCCAGGGTGCAGGCGGGTTGCAGTGCAGCGGGTCCTGTTGAGAATGCTGCTCTGCAACTGTGTTACCTGGTGTGTGTGGCTCCCTACGTCTTCCTTTAGTAACTTGGAAGTAAGCTTTCTCCACCCCAGGGTATCCACCAAACACAGGGCATCATGTCTTTGCTTCTCTTTAGGGGTTTGGCGGACACCCCAAAATGAGGACAGCCAAGTAAGAACAAGCGAGGTGAGGCAGCTCCTGGACCCAAACCAAAGGGGTGGCAGAGAGCAGGGCAGACTGCTGACCCAGAGGCCTTCCTGCCAGCCAGGCTGTGTCTGAAGGCATTTGCTTTGTAGCCTGGGCAGCGGTTGAGGGGGTTCTGAGGCTTGGAGAAGTGGTGATCTGACACCAACGCTGGGCGCAGTGGCGACATGGGCGAGGCTGTGGTTTTTCCATTCTTTTTTTTTTTTCAAGCAGAATCTCCCTCTGTCACCTAGGCTGGAGTGCAGTGGCACGATTCTCCGCTCACTGCAACCTCTGCCTCCCGGGTTCAAGCAATTCTCCTGCCTCAGCCTCCCAAGTAGCTGGGAGTACAGGTGTGCATCACCACGCCTGACTAATTTTTGTATTTTTAGTAAAGATGTAGTTTCACCATGTTGGCCAGGCTGGTCTCTTAACTCCTGACCTTGTGATCTGCTTGCCTCGGCCTCCCAAAGTGCTGGGATTCCAGGCGTGAGCCACTGCGCCTGGCTGATCTCCATCTCTTGACCTCATGATCCGCCCGCCTTGGCCTCCCAAAGTGCTGGGATTCCAGGTATGAGCCACCGTGTCCGACAGGCTTTTCCATTCTTAACTGCCGTTTCCCAAACACTAGGGCCGCTTCTGGGTGTGTGTAAAAGTGAACACACGTCGTCTCGCAGGCGGCGGGCAGAGTCCCACGGGCAGGACTGAGGGCTCCAGGGCAGGGTGAGTGCTGTTAGGGAGATGCCGGGAGGCCATGAGGAGCCTGTCATGAGCTCTGCCTGAAGCACCATGGGGTGAGGTGACATTCTGAAAGGGGGCTAGCAGTGGGAGCTGGCCAGCAGGACTCAGCTGGCTAACCGTAAGTCAGGTGCAAAAGCGCAGGGCAGGTTTTGTTTGACAGTTTGGACAAGAAGGGTTACCAAGGTCTGATGTGCTTTTTAGACTCCTGAGGCTGATAGTGGATTCCAGGCTGCCTGATGGCCTGAAAGGCGGCTGGTGGAGCACAGAGAACAGCAGGTGAGGATGACCAGCCACCAGGCTGGCTGAGAAGTGGCCGAGGCTAGAGCTAAGAGATTAGCATTAGTAGCAGAGGATAGAAGTGAAGTCACTTGGGTATTTAGGAGATGGACTCGAGGTGAGGTGACAGATACGGCGGAATGTTCCGGGTGGAGTTTAAGATGATTTCTGCTAGGGTGGTTAGTTGGGTTCGGAGGCCAAGTAGTAGCCAGGGAAGCAGGCGGCTCACTGACGGTTTCAGGAAGGCCTTTAGGTGGTGAGAGATTCAATGTGACATAGTGGATGTGTTGGCATGTTACCAGAACAGGGAACCCAGGGAGAATCCTAGGCATGGGAAGTAGGCAGTGGGTGAGCTCCGAGTCTTCTAGTTAGGAAAAAGCCTACGTGTCTGGACACTGTGGAATCAGGTGGGCATCTATTTATCCCTAACATACTGTTAGGGCTCATTAGAACTGTGACAGTGACCTTCAGGGCAGTTTAACACTGGATGGTGCTGTGAGAATCCCTGCCTCAAGTCTTGGTAGCTTGGACAACCTCAGTGAAGATGAGGATGTAGGTACACCAAGGGGGTGGTGGTAAAGGAGGACTCTGTGGACAGGACACGTGACATGCAGATGGGCAGCTTTCTGTGTCTTGTCACCTGAGCTGACTCCCTGGAGTCACACTCTTGCCCGGAGGTGGCCCTGCTGCTGCTTTGTGCACATCCCACCTTGGCTTGGCCCCCTGCTTCTTCCATATCTGGACTGGGGATGACCCTTGGAGAAGATCGTCTGGGTGCCATGGGTTCAGCTTTCAGGGCCGTCTGGCTGCCCTTCTTCGTTGGGCTCTGCCTGCCTTTTGGGATTTCTGCCCTTGGTCTTCAGGCAACTCCTTCCTCTCTCTCCCCTTCTTTTCAGTGATCCCCGCAAACTATTTTGCTCTCTCATTGCGTATGTGCCCACTACTCTTGGTAAGTGACTTCTAATGCTACCTCAAGAATTCCCATCCCACCCCAAAATTAAACAACACGGGAAAACCAAAGCTAAAACCAACTCCTCTCCCTCTGTTCTCGTCTCTTTCTTACCTCAGGGTTCTCAATGCTCATAGGGCAGCAGGAGCCCCTGGGGAGAGGCATTCAATACTGACGGAAGTAGAATCAGAATCTATGGATGAGGCTTAGGCATCAGCATTTGAAGCCTTCCGGGGCGGGGGGAGGGGGGTGGCGGGCGTGGTGGCTCACGCCTGTAATCCCAGCACTTTGGGAGGCCGAGGCAGGCGGATCACTTGAGGTCAGAAGTTCGAGACCAGCCTGACCAACATGGTGAAACCCCGTCTCTACTAAAAATACAAAAATTAGCTGGGCTTGGCCTGTGCCTGTAATCCCAACTACTTGGGAGGCTGAGGCAGGAGAACTGCTTGAACCTGGGAGGTGGAGGTTGCAGTGAGCCAAGATCATGCCACTGCACTCCAGCCTGGGCGACAGAGTGAGACTCTGTCTCAAAAACAACTACAACAACAACAAAAAACCTTCCCGGGGAGATCATAATGAGCAGCAGAGTTGAGAGTTGCCGTCCTGGTCCCCGGTCTCACACTCGAGCACCAGAATTGCGAGGGGCTCCTTAAAACACCAGTTGCCGGGCTCCTTCCCCCGCATTCTGATTCAGCAGGTCTGGGATGAAGCCTGAGAATGTGCGTGTCCAATAGTCCCCAGGGCTGCTGCTGAGCAGACCCACTGTTCTGATCTGATGCCTCCCAGAGGGGCTGGGTGGTTGGTGTGGGAGAGTGGAAAGGAAGTGTGGTATAGGGGTTGTTCCCCATCCTCTGTGGGGACCTCTGCTGGAGGTGCTAGACGAGGTGCCCCCTCTGTGTATGCTGGCACCCCACCTGTACCCTTGAGGCCAACCTCTTCCACCCTGGGGACCTTGCTCCATTAATTACCCTGTCTGCTCCTGTGTCTCACTCTTCCCTTCCCTTAGGAACATGTTCAGGCATCTCCCATCCTAAAAAGCCTGCGTGTCATTGTGTCCCCTCTCAGCTACCCTCTCCCTTGGTTGACATTCAGTTTGCTCTGTGTTGACTCTCCGTGGTTCTTAGTCTAGCTTCTGCCATCATCAATTCTCAGTGACCTAATTCCCACATGTGCCACCGACTTCTGCCCAAGATTTGACACTGTTCACCTGCGCACCCTGGAGAGCTCCTCTAAGATGTGAGTCTGTTGCATTTGCTGCATACTCTAGATCAAGCCCAGAATCAACTGGTCCAGTCAGTACATCCCACTGAACAGCCGACTGATCCACCCTCTGTCGGGATCTCTACTGTAGACACTGAAAGAGGTGCCCCCTCAGTATAGGATCCTGGCCTCCAATAATCCTCTCGCCTTGGCCTCCCAAAGCATTGGGATTACAGGTGTGAGCCACTGTGCCTGGCCTCCAGGACAGTCTTTTAAGGCAAGAAACCAGAATCTAATCATTCCCCAGCATAAGGTTTCCCACTCCTGTTCAGAGAAAATAGTCTCCTCTATTTTGTGATCTAGATCCCCCCTGCCTCTTCAGCCTTCCACAGCCCCCTGGAGGCCTCTGGGCAGCTGTCCAGCCCGTTGTTCTGGGATCTCAGAAGGCACTCCAGGCATTGAGGAAATTGCCCTGTGAGAGGGGCCTGAGATTAAAAACGTGCTTGTTCTTAGCAAAATCTGTCCTGAATTGTTGCTTATTCAAGTTGCTTTCTCAAGGGGAAACTGCTGTATATTTTTCCTGCTTTAAAGGGATTAAAGTAGGGTCAGGCTGGAGTCAGGTTTGAATCATGACTTCCTATAGAAAGAAGGCCAGGGCCGGGCGCAGTGGCTCATGCCTGTAATCCCAGCACTTTGGGAGGCCTAGGCGGGGCGAATCACCTGAGGTCAGGACACAACATGGAGAAACCCTGTCTCTACTAAAAATGCAAAATCAGCCGGGCATGGTGGTGCATGCCTGTAATCCCAGCTACTTGGGAGGGTGAGGCGGGAGAATCGCTTGAACACAGGAGGTGGAGGTTGCGGTGAGCCGAGATCGCACCATTGCATTCCAGCCTGGGCAACAACAGCGAAACTCCAGCTAAAAAAAAAAAAAAAAAAAGAAAGAAGGCCAGACTGGGAATCAAGACCTGTGTTCCAAGGGGTCTGCCATGAGTTAGCATCATGAATTTGCTTTTCTCCTCTAAAATGCAAAGGTTAGATTCAAATCATCATGATTGTCAGCTGTCACTCTCACGATACGTGTCTTGCATGCGTATTTTCATTGGTTTTCTCCCTTATGCTTCAATTAGGAGGGTGTTGATTAGAGGAAGCAATAGGACCTGGCTGCCAAATATCCATTAGACACTGAGTGAGAAACAGGTCACAAGATTGCCAGTCCCTTAAGCAGGATCTAGGTATTTAGGTAGCTTTTTACCATCATGAGACCAGATTTCAACACACAGTCTAAGTACATGGCAAATACTTGCTGTGAAATGTGTGTAGGGAATTCAAGTTCTTTTACATAAACCAATGATTTTTTTTAAGGCCGTTTTAAAATGAATGTGTTGGCCAGGCGCAGTGGCTCATGCCTGTAATCCCAGCACTTCAGGAGGCTGAGATGAGAGGATTGCTTGAGCCCAAGATTTTGAGACCAGCCAAAAAAGGCCAGTCATGGTGGCTCACACCTGTAGTTCCCAGCACTTTGGGAGGCCACGGCAGACAGATCACGAGGTCAGGAGTTCAAGACCAGCCTGGCTAACATAGTGAAACCCTGTCTCTACTAAAAATAAAAAAAAATTAGCCGGGCGTCATGGCACACGCCTGTAGTCCCAGCTACTCTGGAGGCTGAGGCAGGAGAATCACTTGAACCCAGGAGGTGGAGGTTGCAGTGAGCCGAGACTGCGCCATTGCGCTCCAGCCTGGGTGACAGAGTGAGACTTCGTCTCAAAAAAAAAAAAAAAAAAAAAAGAAAGGTATTATTCTGCCATTTTCTGTCTTATGTGGCTACCGTTCTCTTGGCAAGGCCTAGCACTTACCAGCCACCCAGTAAATATTTGTTGAATGAGTGAACTGGAGCAGCTGCTGAAGGCAGCATGCTTTGTGACTGTGCATTCAGACCCTGCTCAGAAAACAGCCAGCCCACCGTCCATCAAAGTTAGTGGTTCCGCAGTCCACACTGCACGAATTCCCCTTCACATTGCCTTCCCTGAGCCCTACCCGCACCCCCTTTGTTTTTCTGCGTAAGTGAAAACATTTTGGTGAAGTCTAGCAGGAACTGGAGCACTAGCTCCTCTATTTGAAGTGAACGCCCAAACTGTGGCTCGTGGCCAGCTGTCTTTTGGGTGGCACAAGGAACAGTTGGTGACAGCTGGATACAATCAAGTTCCATTACAAACAGATTTTAAGTGCCATTTACACACAGAAGAAATTGCAAGCTTTGGCAAAATAAAATCTGGGGGTTTTCAAAGCAAGACAATGCCCCAATCCAAGCCTGTGTGAGCAGTTCGCTTTGCAGCCTCTTGCAGGGATTAACACCCCTTCTTCACCACGCTCCACCCTCTCTGCGAGGTCTATGCTGCAAAATTAGCAAGTCCAGGAGGCTTGCTCCCCGGCAGAGCTGCTGAGTCCTCTGTCTTCTATTTATTCACTTTTTGAAGAGACCTGAATTACAGACCTGTCTAACCACTGTTCAGCCTACTCCTCCTGGGTGGGAGGGGTCAGAGGCTGGCTTCTAGAAAAGCTGCTACCTCTAGATCATCCCTTTCGCTTGGTCTCAGGGCGTACAAATCACTCACACAGTGATTGGGCAAGTGAAGGCTGGCATGCCCAGCCAAACCTCTTTT
>NW_026652290.1:4968232-5088331 GCF_009828535.3 Hylobates moloch | reverse complement strand
ATGTGCACAATGTGCAGGTTTGTTACATATGTATCCATGTGCCATGTTGGTGTGCTGCACCCATTAACTCGTCATTTAGCATTAGGTATATCTCCTAATGCTGTCCCTCCCCTCTCCCCCCACCCCACAACAGTCCCCAGAGTGTCTGCCTGCCAGGTTCAGGCAGTTTACCTGCCTCAGCCTGCTGCGTAGCTGGGATTACAGGCGGGCACCACTATGCCTGGCTAATTTTTGTATTTTTAGTAGAGATGGGATTTTGCCATGTTGGGCAGGCTGGTCCCAAACTCCTGGCCTCGTGTGATCTGCCCACCTCGGCCTCCCAAAGTGCTGGGATTACCGATGTGAGCTACTGCGCCTGGCCAGTTTTTGTATTTTTAGGAGAGACGGTGTTTCTCCATGTTGGCCATGCTGGCCTCGAACCCCTGAGCTCAAGGAATCTGCCTGCCTTGGCCTCCCAAAGTGCTGGGATTACAGGTATGAGCTCCCGCACTTGGCCATTTTTTACCTTTTCTTGAGTCTTCAAGGCTTCTATTTCAGAAGCATGCCCTTACCTGGCATTATTAAATCTGTGTTATAATTAGTAGTGTTAGGTATGAATGATGGAACTGGCTAAGGCTATTAAAAAACCTATTTTCGGTCGGGCACTGTGGCTCACGCCTGTAATCCCAGGCCAAGGCAGGTGGATCACGAAGTCAAGAGATCGAGACCATCCTGGCCAACATGGTGAAACCCCGTCTCTACAAAAATATAAAAATTAGCCAGGCATGGTAGCGCATGCCTCTAGTCCTAGCTACTTGGGAGGCTGAGCCAGGAGAATCGCTTGAACCTGGGAAGTGGAGATTGCAGTGAGCCAAGGTCACGCCACTGCACTCCAGCCTGGGCGACCAAGTGAGGCTCCGTTTCAGAACAAAACAAAACAAAACAAACCACCTATTTTCTAGTAATATCACAGGTTTCTTTTTTTTCTTTTGTTTTGTTTTGTTTTTTTTGGAGATGGGAGTTTTGCTCTTGTTGCCCAGGCTGGAGTGCAGTGGCACGATTTCGGCCCACTGCATCCTCCACCTTCCAGGTTCAAGTGATTCTCCTGCCTCAGCCTCCCAAGTAGCTGGGATTACAGACACCTGCCACCACACCTGGCTATTTTGTATTTTTCTTTTTTTTTTTTTCTTTGGAGAGGAAGTCTTACTCTGTCATTAGGCTGGAGTGCAGTGGTGTGATCTCGGCTCACTGCAACCTCTGACTCCCTGGCTCAAGCGAGCCTCCTGCCTCAGCCTCCCGAGTAACTGGGATTACAGATACGCGCCACCATGCCCAGCTAAGTTTTGTATGTTTAGCACAGACAGGGTTTCACCATGTTGGCCACGATGGCGTCTATCTCCTGACCTCGTGATCTGCCCTCCTCGGCCTCCCAAAGTGCTGGGATTACAGTCATGAGCCACTATGCCTGGCCAATTTTTGTATTTTTAGTAGAGACGGAGTTTCACCATGTTGGCCAGGCCGGTTTCGAACTCCTAACCTCAGGGGATCCACCTGCCTCGGCCTCCCGAGGTGTCAGAATTACAGGTGTGAGCCACCGCATCTGGCTCACAGGTTTGTTTCTATGAGTAGTTTGTAATTGTTTATTCAATCAACAAGCATGAGTGATCATTTCATACCATGTAGTCCGTGTTGTCACCGATGCTTTGAGTCTAGAAGGAGGAGACAAACATGGCAGCAAGCTGTGAAGGAGCATGTCACGGTAGATGTGGCAGGTGTGTGCATGAAAAATGTGGGTAAACCAAGGAGAGCAGTGCCAGTTCCACCGGCGTTGGGATGGCACTGGATTGGCCAGGGGAGAGTTTGTAGAGGAGCTGGCCCTTGGGCTGGATTGTGAAAGATGAGTTAGTTCCAAGTAGGAGAACATTGCAAAGAAATATGTATCAAGCAAAGAGAATGAGAGGACAGGAGGTGTGAAGCAGTTTGGCCACTTGGAGCGACAAGTGGTTCTTTGTACCTGGAGAGCAGGCTGTGAGCAGAGGGAGGAGGCCAGAGGCAGGGTTAGAAGAAATGGGGGACAGTTATGGGGGGCTTCAGTATGTGTTGTTACACAGGACTTACTCTCTGGGACACGGAGCTATGAGAAGGTTTAAACCAGGGGTATTTTATGCTGATTATTTTGCTTTTTTTTTTGAGACATAGTCTTGCTCTGTTGCCCAGGCTGGAGTGCAGTAGCATGATCTCAGCTCACTGCAACTTCCGCCTCCTGGGTTCAAGTGATTCTCGTGCCTCAGCCTCCTGAGTAGCTGTGATTACAGGCATGTGCCACCACGCCTGGCTAATTTTTGTATTTTCAGTAGAGACTGGGTTTTGCCATGTTGGCTAGGCTGGTCTTCATCTCCTGGCCCCAAGTGATTTGCCAACCTCAGTCTCCCAAGGTGCTGGTGTGAGCCACTGCGCCCACTCTTTTTTTATTTTTTATTTTTGCCAAGAGGGAGAAGGGAGGTTTCGCAGGTGGAGGAAAGGAGAGGGAGAAGCAGAGCATTCTATTGCATTTTAGAAAGATTCTTCTGACTTAGTGTGGCTCAGATTGGCAGTGGAGAGACCCTTAAGGAACTTCTGGAGATAGGTGAGCTAGGTGATGAGGGCTTGAATTCAGGCTGTGGGAGTAGGCGGTAGGAGAATATAAATACAGGACCAGTGAAGGACATGAAACTGATGGATTTGGTTGCCAGTGTTTGGGAGGGACATAGCATTGAAAGGAGATAAAGGAGACAGAGTGACGAAGGTGAGTGCTAAGTTTCTGTCTTTGGATGACTGCTTGGAGAGTTTCCATACTGAGAATAGGACTTCGGTTTTGGACGTAATCTATGGAGTTTTGTGGTACTTGTACAGTGTCCACTTTGAGAGACCCATTTAAATAGTTGAATTTGAACCTGCAACTCCAGAGATAATCAACGCATGAGTGGGAGTGGAACCTAGGGGTGAGTGATGCCACGGGCTGCTTGAGGAGTCCAAGGATGTCGTCTTGGAATACTACCACTGAAGGGCTGGATGGAGGGAGAGATCTGAAAGGGGAACCTTGAAGGCAAATGTATGTAACTCTTCAGGTGATTAGATGGTAAATGGAAAGAGAGAGGGCAGGAGCTGGAAGTTGATACAGAGTGGAGAGCTTTTTGTTTTTACCTGGGGGATATTAAGACTTTTTTTTTTTTTTTTTTGAGATGGAGTCTCGCTCTGTCCCCCAGGCTGGAGTGCAGTGGCGCAATCTCGGCTCACTGCAAGCTCCGCCTCCCAGGTTCACGCCATTCTCCTGCCTCAGCCTCTCCGAGTAGTTGGGACTACAGGCGCCCGCCACCACGCCCAGCTAATTTTTTTGTATTTTTTTAGTAGAGACGGGGTTTCACCGTGGTCTCGATCTCCTGACCTCGTGATCCGCCCGCCTCGGCCTCCCAAAGTGCTGGGATTACAAGTGTGAGCCACTGCGCCCGGCCTATTAAGACTATTTATAGACTCTTTTTTATACCTTTGGATGATGATTCCAAGCCAGTCTTGAATGAAAACATTCATAGGTGATGTGTTGTAAACCTCCAGGACAATAGGTCTCACATTTCATTTTGTCTGTTCTGGCTTCTGTATGCAGCAGCTGTAGACTATATGTGTTTTTGAAACGTATTTAACTTACTTTCTTTTGTGTTCTCTAATTCTCTGAAATATTATTTCCAACAACCCTAATGATTGAAATTAAGAGAACGTTTGACTCTTAGCTATATTCTGGCATTTTCAAGTGCTTCCTGCACATTTCTCCTTCGATACCCATCATTGTCAGAGATTCAGCATGTCCAAGGCTTGCTCCTGGCCCTTTCATTCTGGTGTTTCCTCTAGACCTCTCTAATTTTTAAACTTTTATCACCATTTACTTATCACTCCAATCATTCAGGCTTGAAAAAAACACTGCATTCTTTTCTCTTTCCTGCCATTTAAATTGTTTCCCATCCGACCATCCGTTTGTTCATCTCTTCATCCATTTGTTAATCTCTTCATCCGTTTGTTCATCTCTTCATCTGTTTGTTCATCTGTTCATCCGTTTGTTCATCTCTTCATCTGTTTGTTCATCTCTTCACCCGTTTGTTCATCTGTTCATCTGTTTGTTCATCTGTTCATCCGTTTGTTCATCTGTTCATCCGTTTGTTCATCTTTTCATCCGTTTGTTCATCTCTTCATCCGTTCGTTCATCTGTTCATCCGTTTGTTCATCTCTTCATCCGTTTGTTCATCTCTTCATCAGCTTGTTCATCTCTTCATCCATTTGTTCAGACTTTTTAAATTCTTTGTGTCAGGGTATTTGCTTTATGCTCAGAGTGTGAAGAATTTTAAGATATAGGCCCTGCTTTCTAGAAGCGCACAGTGTAGGGTGGTTCACGTGGAAATTTGCTGTGGTGGAAATACCAACAAATGCTATGGGAGCCTGGGGACTTTTGGCTTTCACTGTGTTCTGAGTGAGGTGTACTTTAAAAATATTGTTTTAAAAAATTTAGACATGGGGTTTCAGTATGCAGACGAGGCTGGTCTTGAATTCCTGGCCTCAAGCAGTCTTCCCATCTCGGACTCCCAAAGTGTTGGGATTACAGGCGCGAGCCACCGTGCCCGGCTGAGACGTACTTTTGAGCAAACCCAACAGGCAGTTACCTATTGGGATGAAATGAGATGGGAACATGCCAGAGTAGGTGTCACTGCTCCAACTGTTCCCACACTAGCAGTTAACTGCTTGCCGCACATGAAGTTCATTGCTGAACATTTTTCGTAAGTTCTCATTGAACCCTCACGGTTACCCTGTGGGTGGGAATAAATACTGTACTGATTTTATAGGTGAGGAAATGGAGTTGTAGAGAGATTCTAAAGGGACATAGCTGATGAGTGGTTGAGCTGGCACCACAAGCTAGATTTCTCAGGCTCCACGCAAAGGCCATGCTTTGAATGGGCTTTTTCTATACTGGCTGCTCATTCACACCCCCTCTTCATTTTTATGTACTTGCGCTTTTACATACCTTATATGCTATTTGTGTCTTTTCTTTGTTTTTTCTTTTTCTCAGATCTCTCAAGAGATGAATTTATGTACTTTCTAAACTTTATTTCTCCTGGGAGTGGGATACAGAGTTTTATATCTTGATACAGTTTGGACAGAGTTTTGGTTAAACCTGTGTTGCTGGTTATTAAACACATTTACGTTGAAAGAGCCATTGTTAATCTTAGCGTTGAAATTTGAGGAGTTTGTAGGATCATGCAGTAAAGGCAGTATCTTTTTCCTTAATCCTCCGGGTAGCATTTAGTTTAGGGGCTGCTGTTTCCTCCCAGGGACTCTGGTAAACTGGGTTTGATGTTGTGGCAACAAGAATTACGCAGCCTGGCCTTTGATGATTCCCTGGAGCCAGAACATGTTTTGTGGTTGGGCCACTAGAATTTATGAGGTAACCAGGTAAAGGTTAACGAATCTTACTGAGCTTGTCTCTCAGCCATTTTCAGGGGTCTTTTCATGGCTTCTCTTGGCCTTTTTGCCCTTTATGACTAAATAAAAAGGCTGCTGAAAGAACTCATTTAACAGTGAGACGGGAGAACACTAGCAGAATAGCGTTTCTTCCAAGGAGTTACAGAGCATCTTCCAGAGTCTTCCTGCCCGAAGCCCTGACTTGGAAGCTTTGTCTCCTGCTAGAGGAGGGGCTGACCATTTTTTTTTTCTGTAGAGATGGTATCTCACTATGTTGCCCAGGCTGGTCTCAAACTCCTGGGCTCAGACGATCCTCCCACCTCCCAAAGTGCTGGGATTACAGGTGTGAGCCACCGTGCACAGCCTAAGGCTGGTTTTTTTTTTTTTTTTTTGAGACGGAGTCTCTCTCTGTCGCCCAGACTGGAGTGCAGTGGCGCGATCTCGGCTCACTGCAAGCTCCGCCTCCCGGGTTCACGCCATTCTCCTGCCTCAGCCTCTCCGAGTAGCTGGGACTACAGGCGCCCACCACCACGCCCGGCTAATTTTTTGTATTTTTAGTAGAGACGGGGTTTCACCGTGGTCTCGATCTCCTGACCTCGTGATCCGCCCGCCTTGGCCTCCCAAAGTGCTGGGATTACAAGCGTGAGCCACCGCGCCCGCCCGCCTAAGGCTGGTTTTTGACAGGGCCTCATTGGAACGTGAGTACTGTGGTAGGGTCACCAAGGATCTCAAGACCTTCTAGCTTTGCATGTTCAAAAATGGACTTTAGGACTTGGATTTGTGCCAATTTATTCATGCTATTGCAGGACTTTAAAAAAATCAAGTTGTGATCATTTGCCTGCTCTCAGCTCAGCTGTGGACTCTGGTTCTTGGGGAGCACATCCAGGGAGCCCTGGAAACACCATTGTCTTGTGCTGTGACACCTCTTGGTTTTTGTCTTCTGGGGGACCATCATTCTTCAGTCAGCACAGCAACCTGACAATAAAATAGAGTCAGATACAGCTTTTGAGGGCTTGCCATTTGTCTTGCTTGGCATTGAAACCCTCTTGGACTCCTGAATAGCCCACTTCAGGCTTGTCTCCTCTACTCCACACTGACTTTTACTGATTTATTGAAGACGGAGACTTCTTCAACTTGTTCTCTAACTTTGACAAAGACTTCTACAATTTCTCTGTGTCCAGACTGCAGTGACAAAGCATGGAGGAAATTAAATTCCAAAAAGATTTTTAGAATTATAATTGAAATATTTATTTTATGGGTTTATCATATCCTAAAATAAATAGGGATTCCAACCTAGACTTTGGGGTCTACCTTTAGAAGGAGCCCCGTTTTCTGGGTGTGTTCCGTGGTCCACTGAGGAAGGCTTCTCTTTGAGTCTACTGATGCCTCAGGGAGGGCCTCCCGATGATCCTGCTCCTGTTACTTGGGACCCATCAGGGATACCCATGCCCCTCTGCTCATGCACTCAGCAAACTCCTTGCGGTGCTTGGTACACACCAGGCACGCTCCTCAACTCGGGCCTTTCTCCAGCTATTCACTGTACTAGGGATGCTTTTCATCCAAATAACTTCATGCTCAGTTCCCGCACTCTCTCAACAAGACTTCCCCCATTTGCTTAAGCAGTCAGTGCCCCCCTCCTCTCTGCTCGCCACCCTCCTCTCTGCTCGCCACCCCACCCTTACCCTGCTTGACTCCCCCATAATCCTCATCCCCCCTGCCACACTGGGAACCTACTCATTATGTTTATTATACATGGTCAGTCTTCTCCAGCTGAAGTGGAAGCTCCACAAGGCAGGAATATTCATCCCTTTGTTACTCTCCCCTTTCCCACGTGCATGCCAAAAACAGGGCCTGGCACATTATAGGCTCTCAGAGCTTGTTAATTGAAATCCATGCTCCCCCCACTCCCTCTGCTTTTGATATAGAAACTAAGGTCACTGAAATTGCTCATGGAAACTTGTGAGTTGCAGTTAAAATAGATCTCTCTTACCTCATGCATGCATCTAATTTCATTCTTCCATTGTTTTGGGGTTTATTTATAAGCCTGGTTCTTGCTGAAACAGCTTATGTTGATAACCAGTTAGTAAGTTTCTCACTCTTGACTTGCTGGGAAGTTTATAGAGACATTTTTTATGCATTCAGAGATTTCAGTACAAATCTTGGAAAAGGGACATTTAGGCCGGGCGCGGTGGCTCACGCCTGTAATCCCAGCACTTTGGAAGGCCGAGGCGGGCGGATCATGAAGTCAAGAGATAGAGACCATCCTGGCAAAAATTAGCTGGGCGTGGTGGTGGTGGGCACCCGTAGTCCCAGCTACTCAGGAGGCTGAGGCAGGAGAATCGCTTGAACCCAGGAGGCGGAGGTTTCAGTGAGCCGAGATCGTGCCACTGCACTCCAGCCTGGCAACAGAGCAAGACTGTCTAAAAAAAAAAGACATCTAGATGGAAATATTATTCTATGGTATTAGTTGTGAGCATATAAAAAGAAGAAAATGATTATTCTATGTTTTGTTTTTTCTTTGAGACAGAGTCTCGCTCTGTCACCCAGGCTGGAGTGCAGTGGTGGGATCTTGACTCACTGCAACCTCTGCCTCCCGGGTTCAAGCGATTCTCCTGCCTCAGCCTCCCGAGTAGCTGGGATTACAGGCGCACACCACTGTGCCTGGCTAATTTTTTTATTTTTAGTAGAGACAGGGTTTGGCCATGTTGGCCAGGCTGGTCTCAAACTCCTGACCTCAAGTGATCTGCCCATCTCAGCCACCCAAAGTGTTGGGATTACAGCTGTGAGCCACTGCGCCTGGCCTATTCTATGTTTGAAAGATGAGTGTAGCAAATAAATTCTTGAAGAGGGGGCTAGCATACTTTCCCCCTTATCCATGGTTTCACTTTCCATGGTTTCAATTATCTGCAGTTAGCTGTGGTTTGAAAATATGTGAGTATAGTACAAGAAAGTATTTTGAGAGACTACACTCACATAACTCTTATTACAGCATATTTTATAGAACAATTTATAATTAACAATTTATTGTTCTTTATTTATTATAATTTAATTGTTCTTTATTAATTATTAATCTCTACCTACTTTATAAATTTTATCATAGGTACGTATGTACAAGAACAAACATGTTGTATATAGGGTTCACTACTATTTGTGGTCTCAGGCATCCATGGGGGGTCTTGGAAAGTATCCCCTGTGGATAAGGAGGGACTACTCTATAACCTACAGTAAGGTGATTTGTGGTGTGAGTCCACTTTGTTCTAGGAAGTATTAAGGTGTTTGACAAATGTGTGTATAAATGTGTGTATCTTGAGAGGGATTAAAAGTCTTTTTTTTTTTTATTTTTTGGCATGGCCTCGGCTCACTGTAACCTCCGCCTCCTAGGTTTAAGCGATTCTCCTGCCTCAGCCTCCCAAGTAGCTGGGATTACAGGCATATGCCACCACTCCTGGCTAACTTTGTATTTTTAGTAGAGATAGGGTTTCACCACGTTGGCCAGGCTGGTCTCGAACCCCTGACCTCAGGTGATCCACCTGCCTCTTCCTCCCAAAGTGCTGGGATTACAAGCGTGAGCCACCGTGCCTGGCCAAAAGTCTTTTTTTGAGATTAAAAACATCCAGAAAGCAGCCGGATGGACATTTCCATTGTATTAGTTTTCCTGTTGCTGCCATAACAAATTATCACAAATTTAGTGGCTTAAGACGATATACATTATTATCTTGTAGTTTGGAGGCCAGAAGTCTGGAATGGGTCTCACTGGGCTAAAATGTATTTCAGCAGGGTTGTGTTTCTTTCTGGAGGCTCTAGGGAAAGGTCTCCTTCCTTACCTTTCCGGCTTCTAGAGGCTGCCCACACTGCTTGGCTCTTAGCTCCTTCCTGCATCTTCAAAGCCTGCAGTGGCTGATTGAGTCTCACCTCTCATCACTCTGACACTGACTGTCCTGCCTCCCTCTTCCATTTGGAAGAATCCATGTGCTCACTTGGATAATCTGGGACAATCTCCCTCTTCTAAAGTTGGCTGATTAGGAGATTTAATTCCATCTGCAAACTTAATCCCCGTTTGCCACGGAATTTAACATATTCACAGGTTCCAGTGATTAGGACATGTATATCTTTGGGACCATTATCCTGCCGACTACATCTACCTTAGTGCCTTTGCTCATGGAATGTTTCTTGTGAGGATGGGCAGTTTAATCCTTCCTGCATATCATTTTCTTCTTATGGAAGTGTGCCTCATGGGTATTAAGTATTGCAGTACTTTGTAGACTTTGTCTGACTTTGTGAAGCGTTTCTAGTTTTAGAAGAGTGCTCCTAATTCAAAGGTAGGGGAAGGCATGTGCAAAAAAGCCACCCCTTCCACTCTGTATTCTGCTGATCAGCAACACTATTTGTCATCAAATTACCGGAACAGAGACTATCTTGAGTCAGAAGGTTATGTTGTTGCTCTCTGTTCTTAGGAATGTTTTTGTACTCTGAGAGTAAAGATAATTTTTCCTGTTGTCAGGTAATGGAAATGTCCCTGAACAATGGACCTTCATAGGAAAAAGAAGTTTATTATTCTAGAAGATGTTGGCACAACATTATTTGGTAATTATTTTTCCAGAAATCTGCTGTTTTCCCCCATGTCACATGATGGACACCTCATTGTATGGAGGAAGCGGGCCAGATGCTGTTACTCTTTCACACGTTTATGTTAAAGCCTCATTTGGTTTAATTTCCACTCAGAATAGATGTTAAGGATACAAAACCTAATGTCTAGCTGACTACTACTGTTCTTTCCCTTTCCTGCTCTTGCTTTAGACTCCTGTTTTCTCAAACATATAAATGTGTATGTATAGCATTCTAATAAGAGGAATTTAAGCTTTAAAAAGTTTTTTAAAATAACACTTTTTTTTTTTTTTTTTTGAGACAGAGTCTCGCTCTGTCCCCCAGGCTGGAGTGCAGTGGCGTGATCTCGGCTCACTGCAAGCTCCGCTTCCTGGGTTCACGCCATTCTCCTGCCTCAGCCTCCAGAGTAGCTGGGACTACAGGCGCCTGCCACCACACCCGGCTAATTTTCTGTATTTTTAGTAGACACGGGGTTTCACTGTATTAGCCAGGATGGTCTTGATCTCCTGACCTCGTGATCCGCCCGCCTCGGCCTCCCAAAGTGCTGGGATTACAGGCGTGAGCGACCGTGCCCGGCCAAAATAACACATTTTAATGGTAGAAATTAGTGGATGGAGAAAAGCATACAGTTAAAATCTTTTTTTTGAGACGGGGTCCCACTTTATCCCCCAGGCTGGAGTGCAGTGGCATGATCATGGCTCACTGCAGCCTCAACCTCCTGGGCTTAAATGAGCCTCTTGATCCTTTCTCCTTTCTGAACAGCTGGGACTGTTAGGGGTGTGACAGATACCTGAATTACTGCCCAGTCTGCAGCAACCTCAGTTCTTGCCTCCTCAGAAGAAAGAATTCGACTGAGGGGCAGAAGGCAGAAAAAGAGACCTAGGCAAGTTTTAGCGCAGTAGTAGAAGTTTATTAAAAAGCTTTAGAGCAGGAAAGAAAGGAAAGTACACTTGGAAGAGACCAAGTGGGCAACTTAAAGGACATATGCCCCATTCAACATTGATCCTAGGATTTTATGTGCTGGCCGTGGCCGGCGTCTTGAGCCCGTTTGCCTTCATTCTTCTCTAAGGGTGAGCTGCCCACAAGCGCGGTGCCTATCTGAGACTGTCTTCCCTTTCCGGTGGAACGCCCCCAGAAGGTCATACTCCATCATTTTGTCTCTTAATGCGCATGCTTGAGCTCACTTATCCAATTCCTGAGATTTTATTGGAAGCTGATTACCAATTTCAAGTGTTAGTATCTATTTGGGAAATTGCCTCTCCCTGGCGCCAACTGTCAAATATCACTTTAGTGTAACAACTGTGGACCATCAGGAAATTACCTCTCCTTGGCGCTGGCTGCCAATTATTTTATTTATTTATTTATTTATTTATGAGACAGAGTTTCGCTCTTGTTGCCCAGGCTGGAGTGCAATGGCGCCATCTTGGCTCACTGCAAACTCTGCTTCCCAGGTTCAAGCGATTCTCCTCCCTCAGCCTCCACAGGCATGTGGTACCACACCCGGCTAATTTTTGTATTTTTAGTAGAGACGTGGTTTTACCATGTTGGTCAGGCTGATCTCAAACTCCTGACCTCAAGTGATCCACCCCCACTCGGCTTCCCAAAGTGTTGGGATTACAGGCGTGAGGCACCACTCCAGGCTTTATTTTTTATTTTTTGAGACAGGGTCTGGGTCTGTTGCCCAGGCTGGAGTGCAGTGGCACAATCTTGGCTCACTGCAACCTCTGCCCCCGAGGCTCAAGCCGTCTTCCCACCTCAGCCTTGTGAGTAGCCGGGACTACAGGTGTGCATCACCATGCCTGGCTAATTTTTGTATTTTTTGTAGAGATGGCGTTTTGCCATGTTGCCCCGACTTGTGAGCTCAAGTGATCTGCCCACCTCATTCTCCCAAAGTTCTGGGATTACAGACATGAGCCACCATGCCCTGCCAATTATCATGTTTAGAGAGGCAGCTTGATAACCACTGAACTATCACTTGATGATCGCCAACATTCCTGCTGAGGGTGGGGGGGACGGGGAGCCCTCTCCTGACCCGCTCGTGCCTGTACAGGACTACCTGTAACAGGACCACATGTGTATGCCATCGTGCCCGACTAGTTTTTTCATTTTTTGTACAGATAGAGTCCTGCTGTGTTGCTCAGGCTGATCTCAAACCCCTGGCCTCTAACAGTCCTCCCACCTTGGCCTCCCACAGTGGCTCCTACAGGCATGAGCCACTAAGCCCAGCCTCTTTTTTTTTTTTTTTTTTTTTGAGACAGAGTCTTGCTCTGTCGCCCAGGCTGGAGTGCAGTGGCGCGATCTCGGCTCATTGCAAGCTCCGCCTCCTGGGTTCACACCATTCTCCTGCCTCAGCCTCCCGAGTAGCTGGGACTACAGGCGCATGCCGCCACGCCCAGCTAATTTTTTGTATTTTTAGTAGAGACTGGGTTTCACCGTGTTAGCCAGGCTGGTCTGGATCTCCTGACCTCGTGATCCGCCCGCCTCAGCCTCCCAAAGTGCTGGGAGGGTTACAGGTGTGAGCCACTGCGCCTGGCCCCTGCCTCTTGATTTTTAAAGAGGTTTTAATAAGCTTTGAGTAGTGTGAGTGCTTTTAGTTCCCTATATTATCACATTCCCAAGGTCAATTGATTTTAATAGAAAAACAGGTTACATATCACCCCATTCCAGCCTAGAGCAGAAGGACTAGAAAAAAACAGTTCCTGTGAGAATTAGTTCCCCTAGAGATCTGAAACTTGGAGAAAACAAGAACCTCTTGAGTTGGGACTCAAAAGGTGGGGAACTGCTGATGTGTACCAGAATGTGTGCACAAGGGTGTTTATTGTAGCATTGCTATGTGACTGAAAACTTGGAAATCGCGAGATTGGGCGCAGTGGCTCACACCTGTAATCCCAGCACTTTGGGAGGCCGAGGCAGGTGGATCACAAGGTTGGGAGTTCAAGACCAGCCTGACCAACATGTTGAAACTGTCTCTACAAAAAATACAAAAATTAGCTGGGTGTGGTAGTGTATGCCTGTAGTCCCAGCTACTCAGGAGGCTGAGGCAGGAGAATCATTTGAACCTGGGAGGCGGGTATCCCATTTATCAAGAAAATATATACAGACTGTCTCTGACTTATGGTTGACTTCACGATGGGTTTATTGGGAAGCAACCCCATTGTAAGTTGAGGAGCATCTGGGATATATTTTGATTTTGAGAAGTGATGTCATCAGACTTACTTGATAGCTGTAACTTTTAGAAAGATAAGTATATGATGCTTTTTGTATAAAATTACTTTTCACTTCTATTTAAAAGTCTTAAGGTCACATAGCAATGCTACAATGGGATTTTTGATTTTCTTGTGTTTAGAAAAGAGGGTTTTAAGATAGTAGAATGTTGTTGCTTTCTTTTAAATTAATTTTATATATATATATATATATATATAAACCCTAGCTATTTGGATAGAGGCCAGAATTAAAACATCAGTAGTCAAGAGGGAATTCAGTGTTTCTTGAGTTTTTAGCTTTATACATCTAAATTTGTAAAATTCAACCATGTATTTTCCGTTCCACATGGGCACCTTTTGCAATTGTGGTAGTTAGATGTCCTAGGCAGATGAACATGCAGAAGTGGTTTGTTTAGCCTACCCTTTTAAAGTTAGTAATCTAGTAAATTTGGGTTAGAATGGTGGTTCCCATACTTGACTAACCTGCAGAATCCATGGAGGAATCTTTCAAAAAAGCCATTTATTCTGGGTCCTTACTCTAGCCATACCAAATGTACCAGGATCCCCAAGGTCAGATCCACGAATGAGTGAATGAATGAATACATACATACATGCACACGCTTGTACACACATGCACACAAATATACTTTTAATACCCCTAAATTTGGGGACCCCAGGTGTGGAAACCCACGCTTCGGAACCTCAAACTGTTCTCTTCAAGGTCATATCACACAGGCAGGCTCTGGTTTGAGTTGGCCCGGCCAGACGTGGTTCCCTTCATTTCCTGTGTTGAGTGTATAAAATGATTTCACAAGAATTTGTGCGTCCATGATTGTAGGAAGGGATGGCTGAGTGTTTAATGCATTTCCTCAGCTGTAACTATCTAATTTATGTGGTTTTGCTTTAAGCCATTCAGTATTCCGCATGGAGGGTTTTGAACTTACGGAGGTTTTTAAGAAGAGGCTCAACAGATGAAAGAAGCAAAAATAACCAACCTTGGATTTTTTTTTTTTACTCCTTTATCATAGCTACCAAGTGTATAGCTACCTACCCACTTTAGCTTCCCCACGTGTCTTTGTGTGGTTTTCTGTTTTGTTCCTTTTAAGAGATACCTTTTCTTTATGTTGCAGCTGTTGCTAGGCAGCCACTGGCCAGGTGCCAGTTTTAGAGCACTGATCTGTACAACAGTGAGGAAGTGACCTAAAAAGATCCCTTTGCCTATCCCTGTTGGATGAAAGAGGGGCTTGGCACTGGGACGTAGACTGCTAGGCGCACGAGACCTACGAAGAACTGAGGCTGCATCCACTTACCCAAAGTGTCTTTGGAGAGTACCTTTTAGTCCTTCCTCGGGGCAGTTGGCATATAGTCTGAAAGTGAAGCCACCTCAGGCAGTGGGCTTCAGTTGGCTATAATTGTGCCCTTCTTACTTTAGCACTTTGGCAAACATTGAAAAAATTATTATTATGGAAATTTTCTTTCTGTTTTGAGACAGGATCTCACTCTGTTGACCAGGCTGGAGTGCAGTGGTGTTGTCATAGCCCACTGCAACCTCGATCTCCTATGTTTAAGCAATCCTCCCACCTCAGCCTTCTGAGTAGCTAGGGCCACAAGCACATGCCATAACTCCATGGATGCCGAAAGTAGATAACGAGACCTACTGGATCAGAATGAGACAGATTAGTACACATCGCACAGCAAATAGGAGGAACATCAGCATGAGAGTGCTGGTGCCCCTGACCTCAAGTCTCGTGGGGCGACGTGATGGGCCCAGATGATGTCTATGCGTGAATTGGGTTTGTCTACAGCTGAGGAACCAAGGACCACCAAGGGCTTAGCACTTTCCTTTCTTTTTTTCTTTCTTCTTTGTTTTTTGAGACGGAGTTTCGAGTTTCACTCTTGTTGCCCAGGCTGGAATACAGTGGTGCAATCTCTGCCCACTGCAACCTCCGCCTCCCGGGTTCAAGCAATTCTCTTGCCTCAGCTTAGCGAGTAGCTGGGATTACAGGCATGCACCACCACGCCTGGCTAATTTTTTATTTTTAGTAGAGACGGGGGTTTCTCCATGTTTGTCAGGCTGGTCTCGAACTCCTGACCTCGGGTGATCCACCTGCCTCGGCCTCCCAAAGTGCTGGGATTACAGGCGTGAGCCACCACGCCCGGCCTGGGCTTAGCGCTTTTTATAGCAAGTGGTAGACAGGCCAGGCCTCTTCTCCTCGGTGGGGGCATGTCATGCTACAGTCTCCTTGACCAACTTCATGTCGCCAGCTACAAGAAGACAGACCTTGCAGTTTGGCACTCAGCAAGGACATGCAGGGATTCTTGGGGCCTCGGCCAAAGGCAGCATGATATAGATGGACCATAGTTTAATTAATCATCCTGTCTTGTTATTTAGAAGTTTCCACTTTGTTCCTGTAAGAAAGAATCCTGTAACATTCTTGTGGATAAAGTTTTGCTCACATTTCCAGTGATTTTCTTAGGCTAGATTCCTGTAAGTGGACTTAGTGGGTTAGAGAGTTTAACTTTGTAGTCTCTGGGTTTTCAGAAAGTGTGAATCAGTTTACACCTCACACTAGTATATGATGATGCTTGTTAATTTATCCTTCCCAACATTGAATTAGTATTTTTTTAAACTTTTTTTTGAATTTTAACTTTTTTTTTTTTTTTGAGGCAGAGTCTTGCTCTGTCACCCATGCTGGAGTGCAGTGGTGCGATCTTGGCTCACTGCAACCTCCACCTCCCTGGTTCAAGCAATTCCCCTGCCTCAGCCTCCCAAGTAGCCATGCCTGGCTAATTTTTTTGTATTTTTAGTAGAGAAGGGGTTTCACCATGTTGGCCAGACTGGTCTCAAACTCCTGACCTCAGGCAGTCTGCCCGCCTCAGCCTCCCAAAGTGCTGAGATTCAGGCGTGAGCTACTGCGCCCGGCTGAATATTTTTTTAATCATTTGGGTTGTTGATATAATTACAATTTTTTCCTGCTTCTCTCAGCATTGGCAGGATGAACTTTGTTCTAAGAACCTTAGCTAGTGTTCACGTGTATTAGAATGGGGAAATTATAGCAGCTTCTTTCCCAGGTTGTTTTTTATTCATCTATTCAACAGATATTTATTGAACACCTATTATGAGCTGGGCATTCTATGGGCCTTGCAATTTAGACATGAATAGAGTTCTCAGGTACCTTACATTCTAATTAGAAGGAGGACTTTGACTTCTAACCAAGACCTGTTTAATTCATAGGAGGGTTTCTTTTCTTTTTTTTTAAACTGCACTCACTGTCATCCCCCCAAAGGATGAAGGTCTCAAGTTATGGTGAAAATTCAAACCTTGTCCGGGCATGGTGGCTCACGCCTGTCATCCCAGCACTTTGGGAGGCCAAGGCAGGTGGATCACGAGGTCAGGAGATCGAAACCATCCTGGCTAACACAGTGAAACCTTGTCTCTACTAAAAGTACGAAAAAATTAGCCGGGCGTGGTGGCGGGCGTCTGTAGTCCCATCTACTCAGGAGGCTGAGGCAGGAGAATGGCGTGAACCCAGGAAGCCTGGGCGACAGAGCGAGACTCCATCTCAAAAAGAAAGAAAAAGAATTCAAACCTTGAAATTCCACCTTGTGAATAATCTTAGTCTAATTTTTGCCGGTGTTTGTTGGAATATAGGCCAGTCGTTGAACTTTGTGTTCCTAACCTCTCAGCATCCTTGTGTCTCCTGGTGATTGTGAAGGCTTTTTTTTTTTAATGAGATCTTGCTCTGTCACTGAGGCTGGAGTGCAGTGGCATGATCATAGCTCACTGCAGCCTTGACTTCCTGGGCTCAAGTGATCTTCTCACCCCAGTGGTATTTTCTAATAGACATCTGTGTCACCAAAATATGTTAAAGACTTTTGAAGATGAGTCCACTCAAATAATGAATAGACAGATTTTTAAATCCTTTTTTAAATCCTTTTTTGTTTTTTAGATGGAGTCTCACTGTGTCACTCAATTCTCTGAAGGACTTCAAATAACCTCAGTAGCAAACTAGGGGTACTAACTGACATTTTCAGCACCTTTAATTGGTGATGATGAGCACATTAATTTCCATTTATCTATTTGCTGCAGACTTTTCAGGATCCTTCTCCTTGTTTTAAAAAAATTATTGAGGTATAATTTACATGGAAAAAATGGTATCCATTTAAAGTGTACAGTTTGGCCAGGCGTGGTGGCTCATGCCTGTAATCCCAGCACTTCGAGAGGCCGAGGCGAGTGGATCACTTGAGATCAGGTGTTCAAGACCAGCCTGGCCAACATGGTGAAACCCTGTCTCTACTAAAAATACAAAAATTAGCTGGGCGTGGTGGTGGGCGCCTGTAATCCCAGCTACTAGGGTGGCCGTGGCACAAGAATCGCTTGAATCCAGGGTGCGGCGGTTGCAGTGAGCTGAGATCATGCCACTGCACTCCAGCCTAGGTGACAGAGCAAGACTCTGTCTCAAAAAATAAATAAATAAATAAATAGTATACAATTTGATGGGATATATTCAACAGTTTTGTACGTCAGTGAAACCACTATAACAATAAAGCACAATATTTTCTTTTTTTTTTTTGAGACAGAGTCTCGCTGTCGCCCAGGCTGGAGTGCAGTGGCGCGATCTTGGCTCACTGCAGGCTCCGCCCCCCCGGGGTTCACGCCATTCTCCTGCCTCAGCCTCCAGAGTAGCTGGGACTACAGGCGCCTGCCACCTCGCCCGGCTAATTTTTTGTATTTTTAGTAGAGACGGGGTTTCACTGTGTTAGCCAGGATGGTCTTGATCTCCTGACCTCATGATCCGCCCGCCTCGGCCTCCCAAAGTGCTGGGATTACAGGCGTGAGCCACCGCGCCCGGCCAATATTTTCTTAACCTGAAAAAGATTCATGGCCCTTTTTGTTTTGTTTTTCTTTTTTTGGGTTTTTTTTTTTTTTTTTTTTTGAGACAATGTCTTGCTCTTTCTCCCAGGCTGGAGTGTGGTGGCATGAACACAGCTCACTGCAACCTCAACCTCTTGGGCTCAAGCAGTCCTTCCACCTCAGCCTCCCAAATAGCTGGGACTACAGGCTTGCACCACCATGCCCAGCTAATTGTTTATTTATGTTGCCCAGACTGGTCTCGAGCTGCTGGGCTTAAGCAGTGCCCCTGCCTCAGCCTCCCAATGTGCTGCCACCGAGCCTGGCCGCTTCATGTCCTTTCGCAGTCCATTCCTCCCTCTACCCCTGGCTCCAGGCAACCACTGATCTGCTTTTTGTGACTACAGATGAGTTTGTATTTCCTAGAATTTTATGTAAGTGAAATCATACAATGTTACAATGTATATTCTGTGTCTGGCTTTCTTTCCTTTTCTTTTTTTTTTTTTTTTTTTTTAAATAAACCCACTGCCAACATCATACGTGTCTGGCTTTTACTCAGAATGATATGTTTGAGGCTGGGCGCGGTGGCTCACGCCTATAATCCCAGCACTTTGGGAGGCTGAGGCAAGCGGATCACTTGAGATCAGGAGTTCGAGACCAGCCTGGCCAAAATGGCTGTCTCTGCTAAAAATACAAAAAGCTACTCTGGAGGTGGAGGCAGGAGAATTGCTTGAACCCGGGACGCGGAGGCTGCAGTGAGCTGAGATTGTGCTATTGCACTCCAGCCTGGGTGACAGAGCTAGACTCTGTCTCAAAATAAATAAATAAATAAATAAATAATATTATGTTTGAGGTTCATTGTTGGGGGTATCAGTTGTTCCTTTTCATTGCTGAGTAATGTTCCACTGTGTGGCTGCACCACGTTTTTGGTCACCTGTTGATGAACATATGAGTTGTTTCCAGATTTGGGCTATTGTGTATAAAACTGCTGGGAACATTCATGTATAAGTCATATGGGTATGTTTTCACTTCTCTTGGGTTATACCTACACATGGAATGGCTGGATTGTGTGACAGACCATTTTCCCCTTAAAAATGTTTTATTATGTATAAACTATAATAGAGGTTAGTTAGGAATGGAATGTACAAATGATATGTAACTAGTTTTAAAATAAGTCTTAGAAGAGCTTTTATTTAACATAAGTATAATATGCAAATCAGTTAAAGATTATTATAAGTATGTTATTTTGCATAAATTAAAAACTGGATTTACCTGAAAAAAGTGACATAAAACTTAAGTCACAAACTAAATGCAAAAATTTATTTTATATTCCTGTACTAAAAATAACAATTTTGGGCTGGGCATGATGGCTCACACCTGTAATCGTAGCATTTTTTGAGGTTGAGGTAGGAAGATTGCTTGAGCCCAGGAATTTGAGACCAGCCTGGGCAACATAGTGAGACTCTGTCTCTACAAATAAAAGAGAAGAAAGTTAGTTTGGCATGGTGGTGCACACCTGTGGTCCCAGCTACTTGGGAGGCTAAGGTGGGAGGATTGTTTAAACCAGGGAGGTCGAGGCTGCAGTGAGCCAAGATTGCACCACTGCACTCCAGCCTGGGCAAGACAGTGAGACCCTGTCTCAAAAAAATAAAAAATAAAAAAATAAAAAAGAAAACAAAAAAACCCACAATTTTGTATTTCCTTAAAATTGAGGGAAAGTCATGTAAAAACTAGAAGTATAAATTCTTATGGGTAGGCAAATCTACATAAGAGGGTTTGTTTTTGAAGCATGGCAGATCAGAGAAGACAGTTGCTCTTGGAAAGTTCTTTCAGCATCACACGCATGCCTTTCCTTTCCGAGTTTATCTAGATGCACTGCTCCTCAGTAGCCAGTGGCTTTGTCCACGACGGTCCGGACACACAATGTGACATAGCTTCACAAAACGGCCACTTTGACCCTCCCTCCCTACTCCACGTGTATCTGGAGGAGAGGATCCTAGCATGTCATCAGCCAGGTGTTTGCAGTATGCTGGATTGATTACATCATTACCACTCAGTGGTGAATCGTTTTAAAAAAGGGGTGAGGTGGGTGTCTCCATGTATTTTTTAAGGGATTATTTTAAAAATCATTTTAGAACAATTCTGCAAGGGTTTTTTGGTGTCTGAAGTACTAGGCTAGACAATATACTTTGGAACTAAGATTTTAATTAAAGGTTACTCTAAAGAATCAGTGATTTATGTCCCCAGATGAGATAGATGGCAGGAGTTAAAAGTAAAGTTTGCAGAAGTTGGTGTTTTCATAATTGGAGTATGGCAAATCACCTATTTAGTCCATTTAGTACCTTATTATACACTGTCTTCTGTCCTGTTATTACTGCTCAGTTAATGTTTATGATCTACTGTTAGATTCCCTAAGGGCAGTGCGCAAACCCCATGTAATTAGGGATGTCAGCAGCCCTCCAACCCTTCGTTGTTATCTTTATTTATTTATTTATTTATTAAGTAGAGACAAGGTCTCACCATGTTGCTCAGGCTGGTCTCAAACTCCTGGGCTCAAGTGATCCTCCCGCAAGTGTTGAGATAACAGGCATGAGCCACTGCCTGGCCAAGAGCATGAGTCTTCTGGGGAGGTTTGGCACTTGCCTGTGGCACCGGCCTTGTGAGTTGTTTTTATTTTTTCTTCCTTTTTTTCCTTATAATTAAATTAGAGATAGGGTCTCACTATATTGCCCAGGCTGGTCTAGAACTCCTGGCCTCAAGCGATCCTCCTGCCTCAGCCTCCCAAAGTGCTAGGATTGAAGGCATGAGCAACCACGCCCAGCCTGACCATTTATTGACAGTCTGTTAGCTGTGCTGGGGTGGCATGAGAGGCTTGCCTCTGATTGTCCTCATGCTCCTGGTGACTCTGGTGCCCCTCTCCCACCCTGCCCTACACTCACTGTCATACATGTGCCTTAAGACTTTGGGAAAAGGAAGAGTAAACTTTAGGGGAGATTTGGTAATCCTGAGTGTACTTTTTCTTGCTTTATGTGTTCTTGTGTGTCCTGTTTCCCAGGATTTTGAATGTCTTGGTAGGACTAGTCTTGAACTAAACAATAACAACAAAATTCATGTGTTACAGTACTACCTATGGCTTTGTATTTAATTAGGCATTTTAACATTTTCAGTATCATATTTAATCTGTATAATCAATAATATTTAAACAAGAGACACACAACAAAGGAGATGCAGCATAGAGTAATTTGTTGCAAAGGAGAAAGACTGTTTTAAAAGTACATTCTGGCCAGTACATTCTGAGAGAAAAAGGATTCATGGTCAGCTACTTATAAGAATGAGACAGCAGATGTGTGGTATTATTTCTGAGGGCTCTGTTCTGTTCCATTGGTCTGTATATCTGTTTTGGTACCAGTACAATGCTGTTTTGGTTACTGTAGCCTTGTAGTATAGTTTGAAGTCAGGTAGGGTGATGCCTCCAGCTTTGTTCTTTTGGCTTAGGATTGTCTTGGCAATGCGGGCTCTTTTTTGGTTCCATATGAACTTTAAAGTAGTTTTTTCCAATTCTGTGAAGAAAGTCACTGGTAGCTTGATGGGAATGGCACTGAATCTATAAATTACCTTGGGCAGTATGGTCATTTTCACAATATTGATTCTTCCTATCCATGAGCATAGACTGTTCTTCCATTTGTTTGTGTCCTCTTATTTTGTTAAGCAGTGGTTTGTAGTTCTCCTTGAAGAGGTCCTTCACATCCCTTGTGATATGAAGTGTGTGACCTTGCTTATATTTACATGGTTAAGATTATAAACTGAAATACATTGTTGAAGTTCTCTGTCTTGGCCGGGTGCAGTGGCTCACGCCTGTAATCCCAGCACATTGGGAGACCAAGGCGGGTGGATCATGAGGTCAGGAGTTTGCGGCCAGTCTGGCCAATAGTGAAACCCCGTCTCTACTAAAAATACAAAAATTAGCTGTGCGTGGTGGTGCGCACCTGTAGTCTCAGTTACTCAGGAAGCTGAGGAAGGAGAATCACTTGAACCCAGGAGGCAGAGGTTGTGGTGGGCTGAGATCACGCCCCTGCACTCCAGCCTGGGCAACAGAGCAAGACTCCGTCTCAAAAAAAAAAAAGTTCTCTGTCCTGTCTGAGATGATCAGCAGCATTGTTTATCCCTGTAGCCCTGGTACTCTTTATTGATAGTAGAGATTTTACTCCAATTAGGTACTTTTTAAAGGAAATTTCTATGAAAATCTCTATTAAAATGCATATTAAAAAACTCCTTTACAGTGGAAAAGAATAATAACTAACATTTCTCTTTTTCCTCCCAAGCTCTAAACCTACTAGAAATAGAAAAAAAATCTGAAAGTGGAGATCATATGATCAGCCTTGTAACTGGTAAAGAGAGGGAGATGGAAGAGTCCTCATTTCAAACATCTAGGAAATATGTTGCAAATTTGTAAAATAGGTTAAATTTCTCCATTTCTTTCCCAGTAATAGGATCTTTGAACTAGACTATTTGAAATTATCATTTGAGGCCGGGCACGGTGGCTCACGCCTGTTATCCCAGCACTTTGGGAGGCCGTGGCGGGCAGATCATTTGAGGTCAGGAGTTCAAAACCAGCCTGGCCAACATGGTGAAACCCTGTCTCTACTAAAAATACAAAACAATTAGCTGGGCATGGTGGCAGGCGCCTGTAATCCCAGCTACTCAGGAGGCTGAGGGAAGAGAATTGGTTGAACCTAGGAGGCAGGGGTTGCAGTGAGCCGAGATCGTACCACTGCACTCCAGCCTGGGTGACACAGCAAGACTCTGTCTCAAAAAAAAAAAAAAACACCAAAAAAACCAAAAGATGAAATTATCATTTGATATAACAATAGCAGAGAGATACCTGTACTCTGCTTCCTTCTTCGTTTATGCAGTCAATCCTTGTTATTTGTGGATTTTGTATTCAGGAATTTTCCCACTCACTAAAGCTTATTTGTAACCTGCAGATCAGTCCAAAGGTCGTGCTTTCGTGGTCATTTCTGGACATTCACAGAGCAGTGAAAAATACAGTTTGCTCAGTGTACAGATTTCCAGCCTGTGAAACAAGGTGACTGATTCTTGTTTCAGCCCTCATACTGTGAACAAATGACCTTTATGTGGTCTATTTAGCATTACTTTTTTTTTTTTTTTTGTATTTTTGTGCCTTTGCTGGTGACTTTGCTCTTTAAAATGGCCCCTAATCATAATGCTGAATTTCTGTCTATTGTTCCTAAGTACAAGAGGCCATGATGTGGCTTATGGAGAAAATACAGTATGTTAGCGAAGCTTTGCTCAGGAATGAGTTACAGTGCTGTTGGCCATGAGTTCAACATTAATGAATCAACAGTTGGCTGGGCATGGTGGCTCACATCTGTAATCCCAGCACTGTGGGAGGCTGAGGCAGGTGGATTGCTTGAGCCCAGGGCTTTGAGACCAGCCTGGGCAACACGACAAAACCCTGTCTCTACTAAAAAGAGAGCCCATGTCCTCCCATGTGCGCCCATGGTCCCAACTATTCAAGTGGCTAAGGTGGGAGGATTGCTTGAGTCTGGGAGGTGGAGGTTGCAGTGAGCCAGGATGTCACCACTGGACTCCAGCCTGGGTGACAGAGTGAGACCCTGTCTCAAAACAAAACGAAACAAAACAATATATATTAAATAAGCCATCTTTAAACAGAAACCCATATAAACAAGGTTATATATTGTTCATTTGACAAAAGCGTGACCAGAGGTCTGTAGGAACCTAACCTGTATTTCCCCTAGGAGCAACGGTTTAGTCTTTTCCAGTTCAGTGCTAGCAACAACTTTTTTTTTTTTTTTTTTTTTTTGAGATGGAGTCTCGTTCTCTCGCCTGGTCTGGAGCACAGTGGTGTGATCTCGGCTCACTGCAACCTCCACCCCTCGGGTTCAAGCAATACTCCTGCCTCAGCCTCCTGAGTAGCTGGGATTACAGGTGCCCGCCACCGCGCCCATCTAATTTTGTATTTTTCATAGAGATGGGGTTTCACCATGCTGGCCAGGCTGGTCTCGAACTCTCACCTTGTGATCCACCTGCCTAGGCCTCCCAAAGTGCCGGGATTACAGGCATGAGCCACTGTGCCTGGCAACAGCAACAACTTTTTAAACAATAACTACTTTGTATAGCAAGAATCAACTATAGCTTAGCCCTCTTCCTACCCCTAAACTTCAGGCTGTGACATCCCAGTGCCACATTTGACATCTCCCGGAGGATACCTACAGGGTCTCTCATAGTTGGCATGGCCACAGCAGAGCCCCTGGTTCCGTGTCCCTCTCAATTCACCCCACCCAAGAAATAGCATATCTGCTCACACAGGTGTTCCCATCAAATGTTTTGAGTGTTTTGATATCAGCCTTCCCATTCTTTTGTTTTCCCTATCCAGTTCATTAGTAGTACTGTTTATTCTACTTCCAAAATGCATCTTGAAGTAATCTGTTTTTCTGCATCTCTGCTGCTGATATGCTAGTGGAGGCCACTGAATTACTTGCCTGGATGCCACGTGAGCTTCCCATAGTTGATGCCACTCGGTGCACCCATATCTCATGTTCCCTTCCTTCTGGGCACGTGGAGAAGCATATTCTCACCCCCTGGCCATTGATTTGCTGTCCTTTTCAGACCCAGAGGGAGCAGGCTAAGAAATATTTTGTGGAATAAGTATGTGGTATTTTAGGAGCATTTGGTATTTCTTTGGGTAATAGTAGCTTCTGCAATTTGAGGACTGCTTCTAAACCTGTTAGGAATATTTTTTGAACTGCAAGGGATTTTTTTTTAGGGCAGATAAACATCAGATAAACATCTGAACAATGTATTAAGTAAAAGCTTGGAGAAAATTTTGGGGGAAAAAAACACTTCAAAAATAGATTGTTTTAGAGTTCTTTTTTTCTGAAACCACCTGCCTTCTAAAGCAAGACAATTAGATTTTAAACAATAGTTTCTGCTTAGTTAGGTTTTTTTTATTTTTTATTTTTATTTATTATTATTATTTTTTTGAGACAGGGATCTCAATTTGTCACCCAGGCTGGAATGCAATGGCATGATCATAGCTTACTGCAGCCTTGACCTCCTAGGCTCAAGCAATCTTCCCACCTAAATCTCCTGAGTAACTGAGACCACAGGCACACCCACCAAACCTGGATAATTTTTAAATTTTTTTTTTTTGTAGGGGGGTTGGAGTCTCAATCTGTCACCCAGACTGAAATGCAATGGCACAATCTCTGCTCACTGCAACCTCTGACTCCTGGGTTCAAGCAGTTCTCCTGTCTCAGCCTCCCCAGTAGCTGGGATTACGGGTGCCCACCACCAAACCTGGCTAATTTTTGTATTTTTAGTGGAGACAGGGTTTCACCATGTTGACCAGGCTGGTCTTGAACTCCTGACCTCAGGTGATCTGCCTGCCTTGGCCTCCCAAAGTGCTGGCTGGTCTCAGACTTTTGGACTCAAGTGATCCTCCCACCTTGGCCTCCCAAAGTGCTGGGATTACAGGTCTGAGCCACTATGCCTGGTCCAGTTTGTTTTTAAATCAGTAACAGGTATCAAGAAGTTTGGACTGGCTGACCTTGGTGGTCCTATCTGCTGCCACCTTTGCTCTGCCCCACACAGTATGTGGATGTGCTGGGCCCGTCTCGCAAGCTCCTCTATCCTGTGATGGTTCCGTCTTCAGGGCTGTGGCAGGACTGCACTGGTTCAGTTTGCTCTGTGTCAGAGTAAAGGAAGGGTGGAGTACACACCAATTTTGTAACTTGTAACATTTGGTCTTGTGGTTTTGCAAGGAAGGGGTGATGTATAATTAGTAAGGCAGGAGAGCAAAGGAAACAGGAAGGGGATCTGCAGTGCTCCTGTATCAAAGTAGATCTCCAAAGCAAAAAGGGACAAAAGCAAGCACACTCCTCCCGCCCACCCCTGTTTTTACTTACTCTTATTTGATCAGAGAACTTTGCTTTCATAAACATCCTTGAATTAAGGCTGGAATTTTTTGGTAAAAATTCCTAACTGAATTTGGTTTAGAAGTATACAGAAAACCCAATGAATTAATTGAATAATCTCCCTTACCCCCTTCTCCAGACAATTCTCCTGTATTCTGTCAAGTAATAAAAGTACTAGAAAGGTCAATTGTACTTATCATTAAATGGCCGGTGCTTATAGTTTGTTCCTTTAATCCAGTTAAAACAGTGAACTTTCCTGATAACCTAGGCATTGTTGTCCGCTACAGTAACCTGGGCCTGTTGGATGTGTAAACATTTTCCTTTGACCCGGGACTGTGTTGAAACCATTTGTTAATCACACAGCGGGATGATCAGTACTTACACCAGCTGACGGGACACCTGGCATGACTACTCAGTGATCCTGTAAAACCAGGTCAAGCTGGTTCCATAGACAGTTTTCATTTTTTTTTTTTTTTTTTTTGAGGCGGAGTCTCGCTCTGTCGCCCAGGCTGGAGTGCAGTGGCGCAATCTCGGCTCACTGCAAGCTCCGCCTCCCGGGTTCACGCCATTCTCCTGCCTCAGCCTCTCCGAGTAGCTGGGACTACAGGCGCCCGCCACCACGCCCGGCTAATTTTTTGTATTTTTTATTAGAGACGGGGTTTCACCGTGGTCTCGATCTCCTGACCTCGTGATCCGCCCGCCTCGGCCTCCCAAAGTGCTGGGATTACAGGCTTGAGCCACCGCGCCCGGCCTCATTTTTGATGATAGGACTCATAGCTCTCAGAATCAGAGAATGTTTAGAGATGAAACTTACCACAAATGTGGGTCAGCATCTTTAGCTTGTTTCCTATGTGTGGGGTGCAGTGGCGGACAGTGAGAGCCATGTGATGGGAGGCGGCTGCAGAGCTGGACTTTGAATAATGGGTAGGGTTCAGAAAAGTAGAAAATATTGTGAAATTTATTTTATTTTATTTTTTTGAACAAAGCAACAAAAACAGATTTATCGAAAATGAAAGTACACTCCACAGTGTGAGAGTGGACCCGAGCATAGGGGCTCAAGGGCCAAAAATATTGTGAAATTTATTTTAATCAAAGTGGAACATAGATATAGTTTTAAAGATCCCATACAACACAAAAATTTACATGCTTATAGCAGCATTTTTCATAAGAACCCCAAAGTGGAAACAACCAGATACCATCAGCTCATGAATGCGTAAAGAAGATGAAGTCTGTCCCTACCAGGGAAGATTCTTTAGTCGTGAAAAGGAATGAAGTTCTGGCCCACATTGCAACATGGCTGAACATAGAAAACATTGTGCCAGGTGAAAGAAAGCATTCACACAAGGCCATGTATTAGGCAAATCTGTAGAGGCAGAAAGTAGATTAGTGGTTGTCAGGGCTTTGGGGATGCGGGAAAGGGGGTGACTCCTATGGGGTATGGGGTTTTCTTTTGGGGATGATGAAAATGTTCTAGAATTAGATAGTGGTGGTGGTTGCATAACTTTGTGAATATACTAAAAATCATGGAATTGTATTGTCTAAAAATGTCCTCCCTCTCCCAGACAGTGCCTCCTCCCTGCAAATGTTGACCTCTAGATCCTTCAAGATTGAGACCGCAGTGCAGTAGTTGAGTCTCCCCAGATCTCTTCCTAAATACCAGAGAATGCTGCCGAGAGTGTGCATTTTCTTAAAAGTCACTCCCCTCGTTGGTATACCTGTGCCACTATCTTCCCACCCCTCCCAGGGACTTTTTCTATTCTTACTCTACGAGCCTGGAATACTCTGGGCCTTCAGAACCTGATCCTTAGCGTGCCATGTAGTTGTTTTTTGTTTGTTTGTTTGTTTGTTTGTTTTGTGCTGCCATTACCTGTGTCCTCCAATGAACTGTTGTGTTTTGAAGGGGGAGATACTTTGTTCTCTTGACCTTTGTAGGTCTAGCTCTTGGCTAACATAGTGCTTAGCACAGTTCAACAGACATCATTTAGAATGAACACATGGTAAAGAGTCAAATCTTTTTTGAATAAATCAGTGTACACTTTTATTATTATTATTTTTGAGACAGAGTCTGACTCTGTCACCAAGACTGGAGTGCATGGGGTGATGACAGCTCACTGCGGCCTTGACCTCCTGAGCCCAGGTGGCATCACCTGCCTCGCCCTCTGACCTCCTGAGCCCAGGTGGTCATCACCTGCCTCGCCCTCTGAAGTAGCTGAGACTACAGGCACGCGCCACCAACACCCAGCTAATTTTTTAGTTTTCTGTAGAGACGGAGTCTCTTTATGTTGCCTAGGCCATTCTCGAATTTCTGGGCTCAAGTGATCCTCCCACCTCAGCCTTCCAAAGTGCCTAGATTATAGGCATGAGCCATCACGCCTGGCCTTTTAGATTATTACTCTGATGAGTAAATCAATATGTGAAGAGCAGCTAGAAAATGGGAGAATCGGCATTCTAAATGTGTTAGGCTCTTTCAGATGGAAAGTAAGAGAATCTCAGGTTACCATGTAGTGATACTTTATCCTAAGAAGACAGAGGAAGTAGGAAACTTGGTTGCTACACTGTCAACTGTGGGTCTTGGAGCTCAGATCTCCTTGTGGGAAAATGGTCTTTGTAATCAAATCTTGCAGATGTTGTATAATTTCATTAGTCTACGTGGTGAGGAATAGAGGAGGTTTAGAGAAGAATATAAATGTATTTTGTATACCTCAGAATTTTAGAAAAGAGAATCCTGAATATGGTTTTTTGGAGGGGTTGAGGAAGAAGTAACTGAAGTTTAAATTTTATCTTTGCAGTGATGCGTGTTCTGACCATCTTATTTAAAACTTAACAATACCTGACCCCACCCCCTGCCACATACTTCTCTTTTCCCCATAGCACCCATCACTTTCTGGCATGTTACTTATTATTTATTGTGTATATAGTTTTTTGCCTGTGTCTGCCTGTATAGTAGAAGCCTATTATCACTATCCCTCAAATTAGCCAGTGTGTGTGGACAAAGGGCAAACCAATGTTGATATTAACAAAGCCCTTTCAGGAAATAAGTACGGTGAATATGCACATAGAAACTGGCACATATGCTGGGTAGAACATGAATTGCCTCTCCTCTCCCTATATATGTTCAAAAGGTAATGGAATTTGTTTTTCTGTTTTTTGAGACAGAGTCTCGCTCTGTTGGCAGGCTGGAATGCAGTGGCGCGATCTCGGCTCACTGCAACCTCTGCCTCCTGGATTCAAGCAGTTCTTTTGCCTCAGCGTCCGGAGTAGCTGGGACTACAGGTGCGTGCCACCACGCCCGGCTAATTTTTGTATTTTCAGTAGAGATGGGGTTTCACCATGTTGGCCAGGATGGTCTCGATCTCTTGACCTTGTGATCCACCCGCCTTGGCCTCCCAAAGTGCTGGGATTACAGGGGTGAGCCACCGCGCCCGGCTAGGTAATGGAATTTTTTGGTGCAATGTCTATGTCAATCTTTTAACAATCTTTTCATACAGCCAGCAGAGGGCAGCACAGATGGAATTTACTACATTCAGTATTTTTGACTTTATTTTAAAGGGCGTTTAAAACTACTGTAGCAACCACTTCTAGGAGTAGTGTGAAGTTTATTTCAATTTCAGGTTTATTCTTATTCTTTCTCGCTTGTGAATTGTGCTGTTTCTGCTTCGTCTTTATGGAGGAAGTTGTTTCTGTTTACTTTATCATCATGAATATGCCAAATTAATACGTTCCAAAGTCTTTTTGACATGTTTCCAGATGTGTCCGAGGGCTGTGGTGAGGTTGGCGATGGTGGGTCCTGAAAGGGCACTGTTCTTTTGCCTCCAGAAAGTGGCAATTACTTGAACCAGAGTTCTTCAAGGTCTTCCCAATGCTCCCAGGCTCCGCAGTGCACAGAAGACTACAGCCCCGGTGCAAGGGTCCTCTCTGAGCATCTGACCAATGCTCTTGACCCTCTTCTCAGAAAGAAAAATCCCCAAAGTGTACATACTCAAAACCACACAGTTTTTCAGTTTTGTGGCAAGTTATGGAACTGATCATGGATTTTCTTGATAGAAACTAAATAAGATCAGTCTTTGTGATGCATACGTCTCTTATTTTTTTTTCTTGTAAGAGTTACTGGTCCTTAGGCAAAAATTGAAGTAAATGCAAATTGTGTACATAAAACAAAGGATATGGTTTAGGTTTTCTTTTTTTTTGACATCTAATCGGTTTTGAGTTTTTCTTTTGATAACAAAAGTGCTAACAAGTCTGTGTCATGAAGGTATGTACTAGCAAATGTGATCAGAAATCCCATAGCTTGCTTTGCTAGGTACAAGGTAAACCTATGTCAAGGAATGGCAAGTTCTTTGAATTCTTGGTGACACATTACATATATCCTTTGTCATCAACTCTTTTTTCCCCCAAGGTCTAATAGATGCATTAATGTCTATAAACAAAAATAGTGTACGTCTATGTTTTTTAGGTAACCAAAGTAGAAGGAACCTTTGAAAGAATGGTGCAGTGTGTCCAGGTGTCTGGATTTCTGCCTGCAGAGGCTGGACAAGTCTTTGTTATGCTCCACCCCACCTTGCAGATGTTCTTCGGGACTTTGGAGGACACTTGCATGATTGTATGCCCTAAGCTGTCTCTCATTGGCAGCTTGTTAGGAAAGGTCTAAGCTGCAGAGAGAGGATACCAGGAAGCAAAATGATTTACCCCCAAATTCCAGAAAAGCTACAGGGTACCCAGGACCTCTGAGAATGGAGATAAGGAAACGAGGGTGGTTTGAAAGTGTTCATTGTGGCAGTTAAGATTCCCAGGTCTTCTCTCCATCTCCTGCAGCAAGGCAGTTTCTCTTGCACTTCTGGTAAACGTGAAGGTTTAATTTCTGAAGAAGGCTGTGAAGATACAGAGAGCAAGTGAAAATCTATATTTATTTTAAAAAATACCAACCAAGAAGCAGCACTGAAAAAGTCTGTATATTTAACTGTGAGATCCCCATCCTTTCTTCCTCAGTGTAGCCCCCACAAATACTGGTCGTCACTTTTACACTCCCCACAGCCCAGGTAGGGGATTGGAGAATACTTCTTTGGGTAACTAGTCTAAGCAAAAATAAGCTTACAGAGCCCTACATGTGGGGTCTTTACACATTACTGCCTTATCATATTACATTGCCACACATCAATCTGTAGGCCATGCCTACCACACAGCTTTTAACCAGGTTGTTAGTGTGTCACTGTTAAATGAGAAGAAATAGACTATGCTTGCTAGAGACTTAAGGAGAACCTTCAGTGTTAGCAAGCAAAAGAGCAAATAGAAGTTTAAGGAAATACGTCATGGGATATGTAGAAGAAAGCTTTAAAAACTATATACTTAAGAGTCTCAGATATTAAATGAATGAAACAATAATAGGCTGCTATCAAAAAGGACTATGGGTTGAGTATTTCTTATCTGAAATGCTTGGAACCAGACGTGTTCTAGATGTCACTATTTTTTGGATTTGGGAGTACCCGCATTGTACTTGCCAGAGCATCCCTAACCTGAAAACTAGAAATCCAAAATGCTCCAGGGAGTGTTTCCTTTGAGTGTCATGTTGGCACTCACAACGTTTAGGATTTGGGCATGTTTCAGGGATTTGAGATTTGGGGTTTGTGTTAGGTAGACAGCTTCAGAGGCCATGACACGGGAGCGAAGCTGGAAAGTAGGTAGGACTGCTGGCTGGAGACCAGTGTGGAGTCTGGTGCACTGTGGACGAAGACAGAGAAGGAGGGGCTGGTGAGTGGATGGAGATGATGGGAGAATTCTCTACCATCCCAGCACCCAGAGATAATGATTGTGAATGTGTTTAGTATATAGTTTTCCTGGCTTACTTCTTTTTTCATTTTTATAGTCTATGCATTTTTGTTACATGATTTTTTCATTTAACAGTATAACATAGACATCTTTCTGTCTCTACAAAAATAGTTACGCAACATTTTCCAATTACTTTTTTTAAGTGCCAAGGAATACTTTTAAGTAATTCACAGGACAAATGCCCACACTAAATAAATACAACAGAAGCTCTGACACCACCACACCACAGAAGCATACACATTAAAATACTACATTATGTCTGTCTAGTTGGCATGTGTTTTAAATGATAATCCACACTGTGCATTTAGCCTGTGGCTAGGCTAGCACTTTATTTTTTATTTTATTGATTGATTGATTGATTGATTGAGAGGGAGTCTTGCTCTGTCTCCCAGGCTGGAGTGCAGTGGCACGATCTCAGCTCACTGCAACCTCTGCCTCCCGGGTTCAGGTGATTCTCCTGCCTCAGCCTCCCGAGTAGCTGGGATTACAGGTGCGCCCACCACCACGCCCAGCTAACGTTTGTATTTTTAGTAGAGACAGGGTTTCACCATGTCGGCTAGGCTGGCCTCAAACTCCTGACTTCAAGTGATCCACCTGCCTCGTCCTCCCAAAGTGCTGGAATTACAGGTGTGAGCCACCACGCCCGGCCTATTTATTTTTGAGACAGGGTCTCACTCTTGCCTAGGCTGGAGTGCAGCGGCACAATCATAGCTCACTGTAGCTTCAACCTTGCAGATTCAAGCGATCTTCCTGCCTCAGCCTCCCAAGTAGCTGGGACCACAGACATGTGCCACCACGCCCAGCTAATTTTTACATTTTTTGTAGAGACAGGGTCTCACCTTTTCTCCCAGGCTAGTCTCAAACTCCTGGGCTCAGTCAGTCCTCTCACCTCAGCCTCCTAAAGGGCTGGGATTACAGGCATGAGCCACTGGCCCAGCAGGCCAGCATGTTAGAAGACAGCTGGTAAATGAAAACAGTTATTTTGGAAATCAGTTTCATAGCAGTGTATAGTGAGCCTTAAAGTAGTTCGTATCTTTTGACCAACTCTTAAGCCCACTTACAGAAATTTAGCCTAAGGAACTAGTAGGAGCTGAGGAGGCAAAGGTTACAAGGATGTTGCAGCATTTTACAGGATATAAGGAAAGAAAAAGATTAATGCCCAACAGTAGAAGTGGTTAAGTAAGTTACAACATATACATAATGCAACCATTAAACATACCGGCTCCTTCAATTCTGTTCCAACCTTAGGGTTCTTTCTAGACTTCCCCGTTTTCATGTTTCCAAATTCCTTTTCCTGACAGTGGGAAACCTGGCCCCCATGATCTGGCTTGAGGGTTACACCCCACACCTTCCTTTTGCCCCCAGCTCTACTTCCTGTCCGGCTCCATCCTGCTGTCTGCCGGAGGCTGTCCTGGAGGGAGTGTGGTTCCTGGTTGGGTTTGACCAGGAGATGGGAGGGTGAGAGAAGAGTGAAGTCAAGGTGATTCTCTCCTGCTGGTAACTGAGGCTTGCTGAATCCTCTACCAACGCTCTTGCCAGAGAGCTCCCATTTGCCACTTTAGCAGCAGTATGGTGCCCTTGCACCCCGTCTGACTTAGCAGTGATGGGGGCTGCCCCTGTTGCTAGTCTGGGGGGCTTTATTACTCCTTGGTGCCCTCTCTAAACTCTGCCCTCACTTTTATAGGTGGTGCCTATCTTACCCTTCTCCACACTCCCGCTCTAGGAATGCTTCTGTCTCTGGGATTATGATTGATATGGGTATTATGCTTTCAAAAAACAAACCTAACCTAGAATGTTATATAAACATTCACGTATTTTTTTCTACTGTCATTTATTTAATTTTTTTGTAGAAATAGGATCTTGCTTTGTTGCCCAGGTTGGTCTTGAACTCCTGGCTTCAAGCAGTCCTCCCACCTTGGCCTCCCAAAGTGCTGGGGTTACAGACATGAACCACAACTCCCAGCCTAGTTTTGAAACATTTTAGGCAATTACATGCTTGTGTATTCCCACTTAATCTATCATGGGAGGGGGTGAGGCTAAAATCTATTTAGGGGATTTATTAATTAAAAATACAGAATGTCTTTGATCAACAACACTTGTATCAAAATGCCCTAATGTGTGCTTTTTAATATGAATGATGAACGAGTGTTTTCTTCTACTTTGTTGATTTATTGCTTTTCACAGGGCCTGTGCTAGCTCCTGCATGTTTCCGATATCATTTGTGCAGACACCGCTCTGAGGCCCTAGATTATTGTTCTGGTTTTGTAATGTGCCATTATTTTTTTAGTTATTTTAAAGTGTACTTTGAAACTTTTAAAAAGCTTCCATTTAAATAAATACACAGTAATCTAACACTCTGTTTGGGATTGATATTATAGATGTGCCTCATGAGCTGGGTTATTATATGTTTTAATTTCCCAGAGACAATCCCAGTTTATGCTGACTGGCTGATGTGATTATTAATAGTACCCATTTGTAATCTCAAAAATATCTCAATATGGATGATAAATTATATGGTCACTTATAAGTGAGTGAAACATGCAATTTGGTGATGCAGTGGTTAAATGTCTATCTTAAGGAATTGGAGACATGAGATTCATTATTTCCTTTTTTAACAAACAGTGGTAATTGTTGTACTAGTGATGACAGTGTGGTGTTGAGCCAGGTATGCCTTGCCATGCTTCCAGCTTTAAGGGACTCTCCCTGGCCAGGAGCCTATGAGGTGGCCTGCTGTGCCCATGGGTGGAAGGAATGATGGGGCCTGTAAGGCAGAGGCTGTGGGGAGTGGAGACGGGGGACCTGGTTGGCAGCATACCAGAAGATAGCAGCTCCAGGCCTGGTGCAATGGCTCACCTGGTGCAATCCCAGCACTTTGGGAGGCCGAGGCGGGTGGATCATTTGAGGTTAGGAGTTCGAGACCAGCCTGGCCAACATGGTGAAACCCCGTCTCTACTAAAAATACAAAAATTAGCTCAGCATGGTGGCAGGCACCTGTAATCCCAGCCACTTGGGAGGCTGAGGCAGGAGAATTGCTTGAACCCAGTAGGTGGAGGTTGCAGTGAGCCGAGATTGCGCCACTGCACTTCAGCCTGGGCGACAGAGCGAGACTCAGTCTCAAAAAAAAAAAAAAAAGAAGAAGATAGCAGCTCCATTCTTTCACTTGCCAGGCCAGAAAGCTTGGAGTCACCCTTGACTTCTCCCTTTTACACCTCACATGGACTCCATTGGGACATCCTTGGCTGTACTCTGAAAGTAAATATAGCAAGAATATGGCCACTTTTATCAAGTAAGCCGCCAACCCGTCTCACCTGGATGACTATAGCAGCCCCCCAACTGGTCTCCAGCTCCTGTGCTGGCTTGTCTCCAGTCTGTTCTTCCCCATAGCCAGAGTGGTCTTGTTACAAAGGAAGCCACAAAATGCTCTGTTGCTCAGAACCCTGGCAGCAGCTATGCATCTCACCCAGAATGGAAACCAGAGTCCTTAAAATAGCTGCCAAGGCCCCATGCAGTTCGCCCACCGCCCTCCTCACCTCTGCGACCATATCTTCCACTCCTCCCTACACTGTTCTTCCTGCTCCAGCCACAGTAGCCTCCTGGCCCTTCTCAGCAGAGGCCTTCCCTGACTGCACTTCCACTTCCCCCACTCCGCAGTACTTACCTTCAGACATACTGCATATTTTACTTATTTCCCCACCTTTCCCATCTCCATAGAGTGGAGACGCCATGAGGGCAGGCGTTTTTGTCTCTTTAGTCCTCTGATGTCTCACTAGTGGCTGGCACTTAGTGTGCTCAGTGAATGTTGAACGAAACAGATAAGACAAAAGATACAACTATCTTTGTAAAAACTTTTTAAAAACAAGTGACAGGTTATGACAAAATATTTGTAACATTTCATACAAAGGATTTGTAATCTACAAATCATTTAAAAAATGATAAGCGATAGAAAAGTGGGCAACGCCTTTGAAAAAGCAATTCACGAAAGAGGAAATACCTCAAACTTATGAAAAGATAATCAGCATCATCAGTAGTCAGGTCAGTGCAAATGATCAAAAACAACGAGAAACCGTTTCCCACTGTCTGACTGGCAGAAGTTAAGTTTGATCCCATCAGGGACGTGGCAAGCATTTTGGCAGCATCTGTGAAAGCTTTAAGTACTCAGGCCTCATGACCAGCTTTTCTGCCTTTGGGTGTCTATTCCAGAGAAATGCTATACCATTTGACAGTGGGGAGAAAATAGAAGTGACCTGTCCTCTTATAAGTTGGGATCACTGGCTGTGAATCACACCTGATACCAGAAGATAGAAATGCTGTCTGGGAATCATTAAACATGGGTTTTGAAATGGTGCAGGGTGGGACTTACAACTGTGATTTTGACATACTAAACCAAAAGGTGACACGTTGGGTTTATATTAATTGCCTCTACAAAACAAAGTACTTTTTTTTTTAAATACATGCGTGTGTATTTATTCAACTGTTACTAGGCGAGAAAGAAGAGAATGTGATGAAGTCTTTGCCCTGGAGTCACGTCAGCACCTTCAGAGTCTGACTGGAGACAGCGCCCTGTTGTCTTGCCGTAGATGTGCGTGTTCCCAGCTCCCCAGTGAGACTTGCCCAAAGTCTAGCACTTCCTGCAAAGCTGCTGCAGGTGTTTGCATTTACAACCAAGACTAATAGGAGAGGGGTTTGGGAGTCCAGCAGAGAGCAGGGTGTGGAGGTTGAGCTCTGCAGCCAGGTCTCGTGCTTTGGCAAGCCGTGTAACGTCTCTGGGTGCTAGCATCCTCATCTGTGATCTGGGGATGGCAAGGACACTCACCCTATGGGATGTTTTCAGGGTTAGATGAGTTAGGTCACATCAAGCTAGGCACAGAGGAAGCGTGCAATAAATGTTATCTATTATGATGATGCAGTGGGAAGCTATATCTGGATCCAGCAGTTCTCCTTGGGAGAATTTTTTTCTATGCAGATGATTAAAGAGATGTGCCAAAACGTGTGCACACGTGTATTGAGATACAGAGAAAAACTGGAAATCGCTTAGAAGTCTTACAATATGGGACTGGTTAAATATTATGTCTAGACTGAGAAGAATAATAAATGTGATAGATGTCCATTTACAGTCATGAAAAAATGTTATAAGTAAAAATAGGTAGCTATAAAAGGACATACAAAATATCGTGTGTGTGTGTGTGTGTGTGTGTGTGTGTATCTATAGAAGAGAGAGAATCTATATAATACTTACAACAAAAGTCTGGAAAATGTCTACCAAAATGTCATCAATGGCTATCTCTTGGTGATAGGATTAAGGTGTTTTTTTTCCTTGTTACTATTTTCTAATCTTCAACAATGAATATGTGTCATGAACATAATAGGACTATGCAGGCAAGAATCTTTGGGTACAGCATATTAGAAATCATAACGGAGATAAAACTGAACTTAGATTGGGAGTTTGGCCCTTGGATATTTTTTTTTTTCTCTAATATCTGCTTTCTGCTTTTAGCCTGCGACCTCATAACATGCTGTAATGATTACGATCTTAGTCATGCTCTTGGGAAATGGGCTGTTATCTCATTGTGAGGGGACCAGGGATTTTAATGATTCCATTTTAAGAAAATGTAGTCAGCTTTCCATGGGCTCCCCATCCATGGATTTAACCTATTGTGGATGGAAAATATTTGGAAAATAAAAAAAGGTCACACCTGTACTGAACACATACAGTTTTTTCTTTTCCTTTTCTTTAAACAATATAGCATAACAACTGTTCACATAGCAGTTACATTGTATTTGGTATTAGAAGTAATCTAGAGATGATTTAAAGTATATGAGTGGATGTGTGTAACTTATGTGCAAATAATTAAGGACTCAAGCATCCGTGGGTTTTGATGTCCATGGGGGTTCCTGGCACCAGCCCCCCTTGGATACCAAGGGACAACTGTACTGGAAAGTGAAGAGAAAAACAGCAGTGAGCCCTGGCTATGACTTTGGATGAGTTTGAGAAAAGACTAGAAGTGTGGCTACTAAACTAGTTTGACTCCAGTGTAAGATTGCTTTCAGGGAAGCAGATGGTTAACACATTCGGAAGGTGCTTGAGCTTGACTTCAGGAACTGGGTGGTGGCACTGACTGGGAGTGCCACTTCTTTGGAGGCTGGAGGTTGATTGGCCCAGGCATGCAGCCAGCCATTGCTTGTCTGTTCAGGAAGCAGCTCTGAGCTGCCCTAGTGGCTGGACAGCTTCACAGGTATCCCCGGCCTCTCCCAGTCAGACCCCACAGGAAAACTTGGCTCCCAGTAAGTTACCGCTCTCCTGGAAGCACAGAACGGACTTTTTGTGTCCTGCTGTAAGGAAACAAGATGGTCCTTAAAACCAAAGAGGAGGATGGTGAGTCACAGCCACAGCCCCCCAGCCTGGACTGATGCAGCTTGGGGTATATGGAGTGGAGTTTTAGGTATCTCTTTTAATTAGCATGTGAAATCCTATGAGGATAGTTTACCGAGCCTTTTGGGGAGGAGTTAAGGACCAACCTAGACTCTGGTTTTTATCTTACTGATTTCAGGAGAAAGACTGCATAGTCTCTTAGTGGTTAGGAAGCTGAGGCTCTCTCGGGGGTGTGTGTGTGTGTGCGTGTGAGAGAGAGAAGAGAGAGAGAAAGAGCGAGAAGAGAGAGAGATAGTAAGGTAACTCAGTGTTTTTAAACCAAAGAGGTTCCCCTCCAATCTTTGCTTTCGTTAGAGTTCCGCCTTGGGTGTTTCTTGGTAGATTCCACTTCATACTTGGTGATTGTGTCTACTTCCTGTATCGAAATAACAGTTCGTCAGAACTTCTGGGAATTCCACAAATATCCAGAAAGAATCTGATACTAAAAAGTAAAGACATATCGGATTGAAAGAACCAGTGAAGACTTGAGATAAATAATACTTGTTTTATTAAATAAAATGTATCTAAGGGAAGGCCGGGCGCAGTGGCTCACGCCTGTAATCCCAGCACTTTGGGAGGCCGAGGCGGGCGAATCACGAAGTCAGGAGATCGAGACCATCCTGGCTAACACGGTGAAACCCCGTCTCTACTAAAAAAAAAATACAAAAAATTAGCCGGGCGAGGTGGTGGGCGCCTGTAGTCCCAGCTACGCGGGAGGCTGAGGCAGGAGAATGGCGTGAACCCCGGGGGGCGGAGCCTGCAGTGAGCCGAGATCGCACCACTGCACTCTAGCCTGGGTGAAAGAGCGAGACTCCTTCTCAAAAAAAGAACTTCCTTTGTCTGCTCCACACCCGTACTGTAAACAGTGGAGCTATGAGTAATGGGATGACAAGCTGTGCCTTCTAAATCCCAAGAGATTCTGCTGAAGAGCTGTGTCTTAAAGCCCTGGGTCAGCACAGGAGTTGTGTTTGTGGACGTGTGTGTGTGTTATTGTATTTTATTGTGGCACCTTTATCAGATGGTGATGTTGTAATGCTGTAAGACAAAACAGTAAAATGTGTACTGGGTTGTAGCTGGTAATGTATGATATATTTAAGTTTGGAATAAATATTTGGCTGTGTTTCAAAGTGGATTTTGTGAAAGTTATAATAAAACTTGGGGGTCCTCTTTAGGCTTTTCCCACTCCGGTTCACTATAAAGCACATATTTTAAATCCCCACCTCTAAGTGCAAATGATCCTGGACAGTGTCCATGGGCAACACTGAAAGCTGCAGCATGCATTGGGGATGCTGGGAGGGAAGCACGCACAGGTGTCCATCACGATACTTCTGTATCTGAAGAGGGGTCAATAGTGAGGGGATGTGCCAGGCCAGGGCTGAACTGCCTGCTTGGTGCTTTTCTAACTGAAAGGTGAGTCCACACTAGCCAAGATCTAGTTCCAAAGGGAACACTTTTGAGAGTGGAAGAGGACACTAGTGACTATGCTGGGACAGCAGGAGTGAGCCGGGCCTGGCCATGGTCCCTCATGCTTACTTGCTGCTGGTCCTTCCGGGTGAGCCTAGCTTCAGTCTCACTGGAGGTGCTGTGTAATAGTCACTTTTTATCCTGGAGGCTTTAAAAGTCAACATAAACTACCCTATTCAACAGTGGGAGTGATGGGGGTGGGGCATGAGGTTAGGGGCTGGGAGCTTAGAGGTAGAATTACTGAACAGCTTTGCTTTGACCAAGTAACCTTAAAGAACTGGTGCTTCTCCGCTTCCCTTACCCCCTCCCACGGTGTTTCCTTGTGTTGTCACCTGGCGAAGGCAGCGTTGCCCTTTAAACCACTGCTAAAATAGATGCCCTTAGACATTGCCATGAGAGACAGAGTGGCATTTAGGTAGGTGTAAAAGGAGGGGAACAAATGGAGTTTCCTCTGGCAGGTCCCTGAGATCCCAGGGGAGGGCAGAAGTTAAGAGTCAGTTATGCTTCCCATAGAGCTGCTTTTAACTAGACTTAATGCCCTAAAGAACACGCCTAAGAAAGGGTATGTGGGGGTTTTTGAAAATATTCTTTAAGGAAGTCAGACTCTTCTGCTGCGTTAATCTCAAACCCACAATTTTTAGGTTAAAAATATTGCTTTCTGGCTGGGCGCGATGGCTCACACTGGTAATCCCAGCACTTTGGGAGGCTGAGGCAGGCGGATCACCTGAGGTCAGGAGTTCCAGACCAACCTAGCCAACATGGTGAAACCCTGTCTCTACTAAAAATACAAAAATTAGCCGGGCGTGGTGGCAGGAGCCTGTAATCCCAGCTACTTGGAGGCTGAGGCAGGAGAATAGCTTGAACCCGGGAGGCGGAGGTTGCATTGAGCCGAAATCGTACCACTGCACTCCAGCCTAGGTGACAGAGTGAGACTTTGTCTCTAAAAAAAAAGGCCGGGCGCGGTGGCTCATGCTTGTAATCCCAGCACTTTGGGAGGCCGAGGCGGGCGGATCACGAGGTCAGGAGATCCAGACCACAGTGAAACCCCGTCTCTACTAAAAAATACAAAAAATTAGCCGGGTGTGGTGGCGGGCGCCTGTAGTCCCAGCTACTCGGAGAGGCGGAGGCAGGAGAATGACGTGAACCCGGGAGGCGGAGCTTGCAGTGAGCCAAGATTGCACCACTGCACTCCAGCCTGGGCGACAGAGCGAGACTCTGTCTCAAAAATCAAAAAAAAAAAAAAAAAAAAAAAAAAAAGCTTTCTGCCTTTTTTACCTGGTACACTGGTACATACATTAGTCAGTTTTCATTCTGTATATGTGTGTTAGTGAGAATTAACCAGTTTAATTAATTGGGCACTATTTTCTTAACTGCCCTAAGTTATTATTATTTTTAGCTATTTCATCTTGTTAATGGTCAGTCCCCCTTGATTTGCCTTTTTTTTTTTTCGAGACAGAGTCTCGCTCTGTCGCCCAGGCTGGAGTGCAATGGTGCAATCTCGGCTCACTGCAACCTCTGCCTCCTGGGTTCAAGCGATTCTCCTGCCTCAGCCTCCTGAGTAGCTGGGACTGCAGGTGCATGCCACCACACTCGGCTAATTTTTGTATTTTTTGTAGAGACAAGGTTTCGCCATGTTGGCCAGGCTTGTCTTGAATTCCTTGATCCACCCACCTTGGCCTCTCAAAGTGCTGGGATTACAGGCATGAACCACTGTGCCCGGCCTTGATTTGCCTTTGAATGCTCTCTTTGGCATCTCTTTGGGATAGATTCCAAAATCTTTGGTGTGGGACCTGAGGCCCTTCACAGGCAGATACTAAGCCCCTTTCCGGGTGCCACTTCAGGCCTGCTGTGTCCTGGGCCCTGCCCCGTGGTGTGCCCATTGTTACTGGCCTCCGTCACTTCCATACACTTTATCTTGCTTGGTATACACCATTCTCTTCTTGTCCATCTGGGGAATCCGTTGGTCCTTCAAGTTCTGGCTCACAGGCCGGCCCCTCTGAAGCCTCTTGGCATCGCCTGGAATTCTGTGAGTACTTACTACACTTGGCCGCTGTGGCCGGGTGTGCTGCTGCTACGGGCTTACATGCCTATGCCCACTGGCCTTCACTTTTTGTGCAGGCCAGGGACTGGAGCTATTTAAATCCCAGCTCCAAGCACAGGCTGCGCCTATGGCAGATGCTCAGTAAATGCTGAGCTGAAGTGAATCTGTGTATTTCAGTAAGAGAAAAGAAAAAGAGCTGAGGATGCAGCCGGTGACCTGAATGTGAATTGGGCTCTATTAGTAGTGTACCTGAGGTAGATTATTTGTACTCATTGAGTCTTTATCTTACCTGTAAACTGATGAGAACAGGGTGTAGTTCATTGTCAGAAATAACGCAGAGTTACAGTTGAGCTTTGTTAGAAAGTTTAAGAAAGTGGAAATGAGAAAATGTTTTAAGCTGTAAGATAGCATGTGCGTATAAACTAGTATTATTTGCAGGAAAATATGCCAAATAGAATAAAGTATAGGCTTCCTCACTGGGACACTGGGTTTTCAGATTGCATCTAAAATGCTGTCCTTGATATGAACTTTCCACGTTATCCTTTTTTTTTTTTTTGAGATGGAGTCTCACTCTGTTGCCAGGCTGGGTGCAATCTTGGCTCACTGCAACCTCCGCCTCCCGGGTTCAAGCGATTCTCCTGCCTCAGCCTCCTGAGTAGCTGGGACTACAGGAATGTGCCACCACGCCCGGCTGATTTTTGTATTTTTAGTAGAGACAGGGTTTCACCATGTTGGCCAGGATGGCCTCTATCTCTTGACCTCGTGATCTACCCGCCTTGGCTTCCCAAAGTGCTGGGATGACAGGCGTGAGCCACCGCGCCCGGCAGTTATCCCACGTTTTAATGCGTGCCATGTGATTGTGGTAGTCTCTAGTTGGACAAGCTGCTTAGGTTGTGGTGTTTGCAGGAAGACCTGAGGTGCTGTAACTATCAATTCATATCCCCCTAGATATTTCTCACTCCCTTCCTTATGGATTTTGTATTTTGCAGAATCAAAAATGGTTACATCCTTATTTTTAAGCAGGAGCATGTTTGGCATTGTACAAAGCACACATCATAGCAAGAAACCTGTATCACCATCTGCTGTGACAAGTTTTGAAGAAGATTCACTCTGGTTTGAATTTTATAGGCTTTCCTGTTGAGTACACCAGAGATGAATGCTCACAGTATTACACAGAGGATTAGAACTGCCCTTTCTTCTTAATGAAGGTGAATAGAAACAAGGGCTTGGATTCTGCCCCTCTGAAGAAAGCTGACCCTTATCCATTGTCTGAGTCTTTCTGTAGCCTCACAAGTTTTTTCTTCATTATGGAATGTGAAAGCACAGGACTGGCTGTGGGGGGTCAAGACCCAAAGTCTGATTAGGCAGGAGGGATGTGGAAGGCAGCAGGTGGAATTTTCTAAGAAGTCAGTATCGGTGGAGAGAAAAGGCAGGTATCGTAGGTCTTGGTAGGCACAGGTCTGGGCATTGAGAGCCTTTATCAGCCTGCAGCGTGGTCAGCTGAAGGGAGGACAAAGTCAGGGACTGTAGATGCAGATAGGAGGTAGAGTTGAAGCAGGAGTGGCCCTAGGAAACAGGAGAGATTCCCGTTTTCATCCACCCCTCCCTGTGCTTCAGGAGGGTTCTCAGGAACGTGTGTGTGGCTGCAGGCTGACAGAACCTGCAGTGCAGTATACTGCTGGTTAAATCAGAGATGGAGGGCTAGACCTTCTGGAAATTTTTAATAGTATCCATCTCTCATTTTTCCCTTGGATTTTGATAATCCTGCAAAGGCAACTTTACTGGATTTATAGTGTTCTTGTCTCTGCCTTTCTTTCTGTTTTCAGCCCAGCTGAGATTTCCTTTTTAGAAAAGGACTCTTAGAACTGCCACCATCTTCTCCTGTTTACCTTCGGAAGAACTTTAACTTATGGGGAATTCATATGGGTTTTTGTGTTACAGCTGGAGCCATTAAGTAATTACCTGGGACAGAGTCACTAACAGTAGTGTAATCACAGACTCTTAAAGCCATGAGTGCCTTAGAAGTTATCTAGTCTAGCCCTGGTCAGTTCTGCAAATGAAAGCCATTGCTGTGGCTCCTGGGAAGGACTCTGAAAACTGAGCCCAAATCAGCCAGGATTTTAAGTTTCAACAGCCACTGTTGAGTTATGCTGATCTCATGCCTTCATATATTCCAAGTTAGCTTTTTGTTTTTCTCCTGACTACGTGATGGGTTGATTCTGTAGACCTAGGTAATATACTAGGGGAAAAATGGAGACAGAAAAGTCAAATTCTGCTTTCCTGTAGATCAGCTGGTATGTAAAGACATGCCCTAGCACATTCACTTCTTCCATAATAAAATAATTTCGTGCTGAGCGTGCTGGCTCACGCCTGTAATCCCAGCACTTTGGGAGGCTGAGGCAGGCAGATCACGAGGTCAGGAGATCGAGACCTTCCTGGCTAACACGGTGAAACCCCATCTCTACTAAAAATACAAAAAATTAGCTGGGCATGGTGGCGGGCGCCTGTAGTCCCAGCTACTCGGGTGGCTGAGGCAGGAGAATGGCGTGAACCCAGGAGGCGGAGGTTGCAGTGAGCCGAGATTGCGCCACTGCACTCCAGCTTGGGAGACAGAGCGAGACTCCATCTAAAAAATAATAATAATAATAATAATTTCGTAACTTGTATCATGTTCTTCCTTCCTCTACAGAGGAATCATGGAAGCTCAACTTCTGACCTAAAAAAAGATGCAGTGAATTTCTTTTTTTGAGTCAGTGACCGTCTTTTTTTTGAGACAGAGTCTCGCTGTCGCCCAGGCTGGAGTGCAGTGGCGCGATCTTGGCTCACTGCAAGCTCCGCCTCCCGAGTTCACACCATTCTCCTGCCTCAGCCTTCAGAATAGCTGAGACTATAGGCGCCCGCCACCATGCCTGGCTAATTTTTTTTTTTTTTTTTTTTTTGTATTTTTAGTAGAGACAGGGTTTCACCGTGTTAGCCAGGATGGTCTTGATCTACTGACCTCGTGATCTGCCCGCCTTGGCCTCCCAAAGTGCTGGGATTACAGGCATGAGCCATGGCACCCGGCCTAGTCAGTGACTATTGACGCCTTTCCTTCTGGTGTCTAAAGTCTCTTTTTTCCCTTTGTATTTTCTGTGAAGAATCGGAATTCTGAGTCACTGAATTCAGACGAGAGACCACATATGAAATCACAGCAGAATGGGTGTAGTTACAACAGGCACTTCATGGGCATTAAAACAGGATCCAAGGATGTTTCTTCTATAATAGAAATATTGGGCCAGTCTGAGCAAATGTAAGTGGCTGGGGGCATTTCTGTATTTTCTTTGAATAAAAACTTCAACATCAAATTTTGTGTTAGTTGTGGATCCAGATATACAGATAGGCAGAAGAGGAAGAGTCCAGGCCTCCCCCGCTCTCTTTCCACAATCCTTGCTTTGAAAGGTGATTCCTGCTAGCAGTTTCAAGTGCGTCCTTCTCAGAAGCTCCCTGTGCGTTGAGCAAGCCTAGGTGTTACTTGTGAGAAGGTATTCTGTGCCATCCTGTTTCACCAGATGTGTCTTAGAGATCTTTTCATATTAGCCTTTACAAATCACCTCATTCTTTTAAATTACCAAATAGTTCTCAGGTAGTTTAAAATTTTTGGAATTTGGGGAGCATATCCACTGAATTTAAGAATCAAATTCATAAGTTTGATTCAAATCAAATCAAAAGGTGTGTGCTCTTTATGTTTTGCTAGTGCCAAAGGTTGTACTAGTTTACACTCTCCCAGCAGCACGGGAGACTGCCTGTGTAGCTCACTCCCCTGACAGTATTTTATCTCATCTGGCACTCTGATTCCTGGCAGACTAATGGAAAATGGTATGTTATTCATGTTTTAATTTGCATTAAACACAGAGTGACTGTGGGCATCTTTTTCTGTGTGACCATTTGTATTTCTCTTTTTGTAATCTGTCTTCTATATCCTTTGTTCATTGTATTCATCTTTGCTATACTAATTTTTATGCTGCTTTCTTTGTGACTTAAGTAAATTAACCCTAGCCAGGTGTGGTGGCACACACTTATAGTCCCAGCTATTCTGGAGGCTGAGGTGGGAGTATCGCTTGGGGCCAGGAGTTTGAGGCTGCATTGAGCTATGATCACACCACTGCACTCCAGCCTGGGTACAGAGTGAGACCCTCTCTCTAAAAACAATAAGTTAATTTATTTTAAAAAAAGATATTAACCCTTTGTCATATGTTTTGTGAATTTATTGTCCTAGTTGTTTACCTTTTGGCTTATGGGATATTATTTCTCACTCAGAAGCTTTTCATTTTCATGTCGCAAATGAACAGACTCACCAATATTATGACTATATTAATTCATGCTCTATTCTAGAATTATTCAGGTTTTATTTTACATTAACATCTTTGATTAAGCTAGAATTCATTTCAGCTTAGTTTTATCCCAAATGGCTAGCTGGCTATTTATTTGCCCAGCACCCTTGACTGAATAATCCTATTTTTCTTTACCAATTCAAAGTGCTACCTGTGTGTTTCAGTATTTCTTGAGTTTGCTTTCTGGTCTTTTTCTTCTGTTGCAGTTTCAATTACCGAAGCCTCACGTGCTTTAATCTCTGTTAGCTACACCCTCACATTACCCTTTCTCCCTTTTGTATTTTTCTGAATATTCTCATATATATATTTTCCCATGTGAAGTTTAATATCCTTTTTATTATATTTCTGTAAACATCATGTTGGTAATGTAAATAATTTTTTTTTTTTTTTTTTTTTTGAGACGGAGTTTCGCTCCCGTTGCCCAGGCTGGAGTGCAATGGCGTGGTCTTGGCTCACTGCAACCTCTGCCTCCCTGGTTCAAGTGATTCTTGATCATGTGCCACCACACCCAGCTAATTTTGTATTTTTAGTAGAGATGGGGTTTCACCATGTTGGTCAGGCTGGTCTCGAACTCCTGACCTCAAGTGATCTGCCCACCTCGGCCCCCCAAAGTGCTGGAATTACAGGAGTGAGCCACTGCATCCGGCGTAAATAATGTTTTTAAACATCGTGGTGTATATACGAGAACTTTGATTACTGGGGTCCTTCTACCTTTGCTCAGGTCCCCTTTGTTTTCCGTGTTTCTTTTTCCTGTCTAGATGAGAGGCTGGCCCTGCTGCAGGAGCCAGCCTGACTTGGGGAGGATTTACCAGTGTTTGGGTTAGAACAGAGTTTGTCCAGAGAAACCAACTATATCATGCCACCTAGATGTGGGCATCTGTTTGTCGTGGAGGGAGGCCATAGGACACGTGTCCTTCATGTTATCAGGGATTCACTGCCCTCTCACGGGTCAGCGCCTCTTCAGCTAGTTCTGGAGCGGGTGTGCTGCCCTGGATCTCAAAGGTGCGGAGTGTGGCCTGCCTTCTGCTCCTCCTCACTGCTCTCCTTGGCTGCCCCTGCCACAGGTCTCCTCTTTCTGCCTCCTAAAGTTCTGCCCTCTGCATGGGCAAGAGATAGGGGATGGTCCAAGAGCAGCCTCATGAGAGCAGCCAAGACAGAGAAGAAGCCCGCCCTCCTAGCACACTGAGTTGGCACCGGAAGGATGCACTGGCCAGGAGGCTTGGGTCGGCTGTGTCTGCTCCAGCCTTGCCCTGCTGGTAGGTGGAGGCAGGGGGCCAGTATCCCGGGCCTGCCCGTGACTTGGAAGGCTGGTGCCCTAGTCAGCTCCTTCTTACGCCTCTCCCAAACTTTTGCAAACCCGGACTCGGGGCAACTCTGGTAAGGGTGATGTCTGGAACAGGGAGCCAGTTTGTTTCCGTTTTGAGGTGAAGGTAGAAATGACTTCCCTTTCAAGAGATCTTCAAGGCCTTCTCAGAGCAGGAACAGATGCCAGTTTTTGCTTCTTTGAAGAAGGATTTTATGCTCCTAGCGTTTACTAAAGAATAATGAGGCATTTTAAAGTATAAGGAGTGGAATAGAGTTTAAAGAAACAAGTAAAAAAATCCCAGGCCTCTGTTTTCATGGGACACAGAAGGAGGGAGATTGAGAATCCTGACTCGCCTAAAAGCTTTATGCTTATCATGTCTGTGGTGCTTGGAGCCTGTGGCCCAGGTGATTTGGGGTTTGGGGACGCCTTATGGGCGGAGAGGACCTTGGAGCAGCATTGTGAATTCGTGGGTTTGGGATGCTGATGCAACTGCGAGATTTGAATGTATTCCTTGCGCCTCATTTTCCACTTTAGAAATAAAGTGATTGATGCACATTGCCGTTGCCCGCTTGTCAGAGGGTCACTTTCTGTTTCCAGCTGTCCTTGCACCTGAGAGAGAGAACTGGAAAGAGGATGGGAAGTCAGTATCGGTTTGGGGAATTAGTGCTGGATAAGGATGGTAGTTGAAGGTGTGAGCTGGAGTAGGGCAAGAAAACACTTATTTCTTTGCTACCACTTCTGAATGGAAGTGCAGACCGCGGTGCAGTGAAGACTACGCAAAGCTTCCAGTCCTTTTTCTATCTCATGGCGCCTGGCTGCCGCTTCTTGCTCTTCCAGAAGAGCTTCTTTATCTCTCGCCCAACTCAACAACAGAATAGAATCCACCTGTCTCGGTGTCAAATTCAAAGGCACCACAGTCTGCCTGGAGCTTGCCTTCCAGACTCTGTGCCTTGTGCTGTCCTTTCCACCTCTGCCTGGACTGCCCTCTCCCAGGCTCTCACGTGGAGCCATCTTGAACTAACCTGGGCCCTGCTCTTCTCTGACCCCCACTCCACATAGCACCTTGCAGACAGCATTTATTTGGCATTTACGGGCTGCCTGTTTCTTTTTTCTTTAAAAGGAATAGTAACACATGAGCTCTTGGAGGGCCGAAACCATGACTTTTCAGCATTGTGTCTTCCACAGTAACTGACAGGGGGCCTCGTTTCCATGCAGTGAACTTTTTAAAACATTGTTGAAGCTGGGTGCGGTGGCTCATGCCTGTAATCCTAGCACTTTGGGAGGCCGAGGCGGGCAGATCACAGGGTCAGGAGATCGAGACCATCCTGGCTAACGGTGAAACCCCGTCTCTACTAAAAATACAAAAAAATTAGCCAGGCGTGGTGGCGGGCGCCTCTAGTCCCAGCTGCTGGGGAGGCTGAGGCAGGAGAATGGCGTGAACCTGTGAGGCAGAGCTTGCAGTGAGCCGAGATGGCGCCACTGCACTCCAGCCAGGGTGACAGAGCAAGACTCCATCTCAAAAAAAAAAAAAAAAAAAAGACTTGAGTTATGAGTCTGAGAAATTATTTTTTAAAACGTTCATTTTCTCTGTTGGTCCTGAGATTCCTATTCTGTGGCCAGTCGTTTCCTGTGATTCTCTCTGATGGCTGTGGTTTCATAAGCTTGATTGTGCGGTATATATTGTGGCATCTGTTTTGTTCAGATATGAGGAGGGCCCCACTGCAGACTTCTTGGTTGCAGCTTTTTTTGTAACTTCTTTGTCCGCTGACATCCTTTTCTCATGTTGTCTGTGCCTAGAATTAACTGAAAGTGCAGGTTTTTGCCACCTGCAGTCTCTGGCCTGGGTCAAGCTAAAGCCTTTGCCTAGGTTCACACACCGCAGGTAAACCCCGGCTGTGATCCACTCTGTCGGCGTAGTGGAAGCTGGCCATGTTAAAGGGAGAGCCATAGTGAGCCTTGCACATGATGACTGAGTCTTCTGTAGAGAGTCACGGGTCAGTACTCACCTGCTGGGCTCTTTCAATCCCTAAAGAGAGTGTGTATGTGTATATGTGTATTTGTGTAAAAATCAGTGATGTCACCTCAAAATAAGACAGCCCTTAGGACTATGAAAAGTGCTATGAGAATATTTACGGTACAAGATATTACTGAAAAGCAAGAGCTTAATTTCAAGTGAAATCCCTGGGAAACATGGTGGTAGATAACCAGCGTGGATAGTCCAGGCTGTCTTCTCTGAGTTTGTTTTTATCACGTAATTTATCACCTGGTTATTTACCAAGTGATAAAGAAGGTCATCAGGTGATGGTTAATATGTGTAAACTGAGCAGGGAGCATGGCTGGAGGAATCTGAGTTCTCCCTGTAGGAGGTAAGACTCGACGGATGGCGAGGATGAGCTTCTGAACAAGACGTAACTGAGTACTCCGGTGGATCCAGGGAAAGTGGAATCTTCTTGGACTGGGAGGAGAGGTGGGATGGCTTACTAGACAGTGAGAAGGAAGAAGACAGGGGCCCAGGGACGTGTTGCACTGGGACTCTCAATATACATTTTGTAGAATGTAGAATTTTAGAATTTGTTTTTCATGGACTTAGTATGATTGTTTTAAATGAGTACTACTCTCGACACTAAAAGAAAATTGTTCACGCTATGGCTGTTTCTTGAAAGACAGGATGCAACGCAGAGCCAGGGTATTTGGGTCAGGCCTGGTGGCACTGCCTGGTGATGAGAACGTCTGTTTGCATTCCCCAGCCAGCCCAACCCCCATGGCATGGCAGTGGAGGCAGGGCTTGCAGAGGGGCGGGTGCCTTCCATGACTGATTTCCTAATGGCAGGAGACTGGAAAGGAGGGAGGGTATGGGAGTGTTTTTAGGATTCCCACCCCCTCTTCCATTGTTTATCTAGAGCAATGGTTCTTAACCAGGGCAGTTTTGCCCCGCAGGGGACATTCAACAATGCCTGGAGACATTTTTGGTTGTCAAACCTGATTGTGGGGAATCGGGATGGGGGTGCTGCTGGCACCTAGTGGGTAGAGGCCAGGGACGCAGCTAAGCACCCTGCAATGTACAGGGAAGCCCCCACCACAAAGAGTGACCTGCTCCCTGTGCCAGTAATGCCCAGACTGAAGAACCGTGCTCTAGCACAGTGATTTCCCTTTTACTTTCTCTCCTTGGTTATTTTAGAATTGTTTAAAAAATATCTCCTCCCTTCTTAGTCAAAAGCTGTGTGTGGTCTGCAGTAACCCTGTATTCTGTATCACTTAGGGGCCTGGGTCTCTGGAGTTCATGCTTTTGGGACCGGGGTCCCAAATCTGCATGTTTAACAAGTGCCCTTGGTGATTCTCGTGCCCTCTGAGGTTTGAGAGCTGCTATCCTCAGGCTGTAGCCATATTTCTTGTTACCAGCCATCTTGTATTATCATCCCCAAGGTTCACTTGCCTAACATTCCAACCTGATAATAGGCAAGTGTCCTCAAAGGCAATGCCGCAGCCTCTGGTGAAGAAAGAACCATTGGTGGCTGCGAGTGTACTGAGTAGGAGGCGAGTCCTTCTTGGTAAAAAGGCTGGAGTGTCCCTCGTGGAAGTGGAGGGCATGGGATCCCTGGAGGAAGGGAGCAAAGGATACTCCTCCTGAAGCCCCTCCAGGACGGTGTTGGAGCAGTCTGGTCAGTGCCACTTTGCCTGCTGACCTGATGCGGGGCAGTGGGAAGGACTAGGCTTGTGCCTTCGGGGTGACAGAGCATCCACCCCCTAGATCCAGTCTCTTGTTTATCCATGCAGTAAGGAGAGGGCATCTGGAGTAAGGTTGGCATTCTTGCAGTGAAAGCAGGCATCAGGCTTTTGCTTCTGAGGGAGAGAGGAAAGCAAGTGCAGCCTGTGCGCAAATGCTGGTGGTGCCTCCCCTCCCCCCCGGGAGGCCGGGAATGGGGGATAGTAGGAGGGGCTGGCTGTGACTGCATTCATGGAAATGAGCCTGGAGGAGCGGAGCAGCACACACTCGGAGCGTCTGCTAGGGCTGCAGCTCTGCGCGTCCATCTCTGCGCTCTGCGCCAGCCTTCCCCACCAGGCCCAGCGAGTTTCCACCTGCAGGGCCGGTGCTCTCAGCTTTTGTTTTCTCGGGACACCTTCTTCTTTACCCCTGCTGTGCTGGCGCACACATGCTGTCCTTGCTCTGGCTCTCCCTGCACCTACAGCTGTGGGAGCTCCCGGCAGCCTGGGACTGTGGGGTTGCTGCACGGAGCCACCATGGCCTCTGACGTGGAGAGCTGTGACCTGCCGAGGCTTTGATGTTGCTGCCCAGGGCTGGCCAGGACACTGGGGCCGCAGGAGAGGGGACTCACCGTGGGTAAGAGGCTGGTGGATGGCGTGTGGAGCCCTGTCAGCAGATTTCCCATTATGCGTTGCTGCCTGCCTGCCTCTCCCACCCAGCAGCCAGCAGTAGGAGCTGATGTGTGCGTGGTTGTCTCTCTGCATGTCTGTCCTTTGGGTCTGCATTCTGTGCTCTCCTCTGACAGTTTTTCCACTACACCTTTGGATAGGTATCCAGGCATTCAGTGTAGTTTCTTCTAAGCCTGAGACTTAGGAACACGCCAGTAGTCAATTTCCTTGGTCCAGCTTCCGTGAGGTTTGAAATAGGGGGGCAGAAAGCAGAGGGACAGATTCAGGGTGATCTCCCCTCTAGGCCCGCCACCCGTGGAGTTTCTGTTTTACTCAGCAAGGACTTGGGAACCTTTCCTGGGCACGAGTAGTCCTCTTTCCATCAATACACATAGAAAAGGAGTTGGAATTGTACATCGCATTTAATGCTAGGGGTCCTTTCCAGCTGTCAGACTGAGGGAGAATATTTCAATGTACAGAAAAATCCAGAGCATTACAAAGGGCTAGCAAACAAATAGATTTTAGCCACTGAGGGTAAAGTGAGAGAGAATTGACTTCCAAGCCACCAAGCCTCTCTTTTGGACACGGAAAGGGTGTGGTGGCCCAGCTGTGCAAGCTGACAGTGGTTGCAGCTGGCAGGCACGGGGAGTGGCAGCTTCACCCAGGGGACAGGAGCCTGCCTCCTTGGGAGGAGGGGCAAGCAAGCTGATTTGGCTTGTTTGGAGGAAGAGGGAACTCCAGGCTTTCCCTGGGAGTGAAGGAGCAGGCCGCCTGGCTCAAGGAGGCTAGGGCTAGAAAATGGTTCTTCCTTGTGGAGCTCTGCGTCCAGTCCCTGGGATCCTTTCGAAACAGCAGTGGAGTACCAGAAAGAAGCTGCTGGGAAACCCCAGCTATATCAGCTATATCAGGTGTTGTCACTGTGAGCTTTTAGAAAAGGTTAAGGTTCTTAAAATGGTTGTTTTCTAGTTTTTAGCTTTTATTGAAAGCGGATGTTAACTTTATTTTTCTAAACCAAATTCATAGGATAAAATTTTGTCACTTAGGTTCTGTTACTACCTTGAAATGCAAGCTAAGTCTTTGAGTTCTAGGATTTATGAAATTAAATTTTTTGATACCTTACTTTTTTGTTTTTTGAGATGGAGTTTTGCTCTTGTTGCCCAGGCTGGAGTGCAATGTTGCAATCTCGGCTCGCTGCAACCTCCGCCTCCCAGGTTCAAGCGATTCTCCTGCCTCAGTCTCCCAAGTAGCTGGGATTACAGATACCTGCTACCACGCCCAGCTAATTTTGTATTTTTTTGATAGAGATGGGGTTTCACCATGTCGGTCAGGCTGGTCTCGAACTCCTTACCTCAAGTGATCCACCAGCCTCGGCCTCCCAAAGTGCTGGGATTACAGGCGTGAGCCACTGCGCCCAACCAATACCTTCCTTTTATAAGATAGTTGAGAAGGGCTGGGTGACATCCTCATTACATAAGTGAGGAAACTGAGGCTGGAAGGGGTCATTGTTTGCTCCAGGTCACAAAGTAGTGAGTGAAAGCCCGGGCAGCATCTCCTGTGAACGTGAGGAGCTCTCAGGTGAGATGGCTCCAAGACTGAGAAGAGGACAGAAGTCTTCCCTGAAAATGTAGTAGTAATAAAAGTCTTTAATAGATTTACTGTTAGTGGGGAAACTGGGTAGTTTTTACATGGAAGAAATTTAAATTAGAATAGTCTAAATATTCATATTGGCAATTTGCTGGAAGGCACCTCTGCCTCTATGTTGAATACCATTTCTGCTAGCTGCCTGCTAATTTAACTCTTTTTGGTCCTGGGTAGTGTGTGTAAATTTTTTTATTTTTATTTTTATTTTTATTTTTTGAGACAGACTCTTGCTCTGTCGCCTGAGCTGGAGTGCAATGGTGCGATCTCGGCTCACTGCAACCTCTGCCTCCCAAATTCAAGCGGTTTTCTTGCCCCAGCCTCCCAAGTAGCTGGGACTACAGCTGCATGCCACCACGCCTGGCTAATTTTTGTATTTTTAGTAGAGACAGGGTTTCACCACATTGGCCAGGCTGGTCTTGAACTCCTGACCTCAGGTGATCCACCTGCCTCAGCCTCCCAAAGTGCTGGGATTACAAGGCATGAGCCACCACACCCAGCCGTAAATTCTTTTAAGAAATGTCTTAGGCTGCAAATTGGTGGTGAGATACTTACTCTAAAATGCACTACGCAAAAGTCAAATCATAGTTTCTTGGGAAAGGGACTAAGGTAAGCAGACAGAGAAGTTAGAATATTGCTGTGAAATTTTTGTTTATTTTATATTTTTATTTTTTTAAGAGAGGATCTTACTCTGTCACCCAGGCTGGGTGCAATGGTGTAATCTGGGCTCACTGCAACCTCCACATTCCAGGGCTTATGCGATCCTCGCACCTCAGCCTCCTAAGTAGCTGGGACTACAAGTGCGTGCCACCACACGTGGCTAACTTTTGTATTTTTTGTAGAGATGAGGTTTTGCCATGTCACCCAGGCTGGTCTCAAACTCCTGAGCTCAAGCCATCTCCCTCCCTCAGCCTCTGAAAGTGCTGGGGATGGCTGGGTGCAATGGCTCACGCCTGTAATTCTCCAGCACTTTGGGAGGCTGAAGCAGGCTGCTCACCTGAGGTCAGGTGTTCGAGACCAGCCTGGCCAACATAATGAAACCCCGTCTCTACTAAAAATACAAAAATTAGCTGGACGTGGTGGCAGGCGCCTGTAGTCCTAGCCACTGGGGAGGCTGAGGCAGGAGAATTGCATGAACCCAGGAGGCGGAGGTTGCAGTGAGCTGAGGTTGTGGCCGTGCACTCCAGCCTGGGCGACAGAGCAAGACTCCATCTCAAAAACAAACAAACAAAAAAACAAATCAAAGTGCTGGGGGTATTATAGGCATGAGCCACCATGCCAGGTCTTTATTTTTAATGGTGGTAAAATACATATAACAAAAAATGTAACCATCTTCAGCCTGTTAAGTTCAGTAGTACATTCATACGTTCATATTATTGTGCAATCCAGTCTCTAGAACTTTTTCATCTTGCAAAACTGAAACCCGCCATTAAACTTTCACTCTCCCACTCCCCCTCTCTCCAGCCCCTGGCAGCATCCATCCCACAGTCTGTCTCTATGGTAGTTTGACTACTCCAGGGGCCTCTTAACAGTGGAATCCTTCAGTATTTGCCCTTTTGTGACTGGCTTAATGTCCTCCAGGTTCATCCATGTTGAGCATACATCAGAATTTCCTTCCTTTTTAAGGTACTAAGTTTGAAAAGTATTACTGTGTTTCTGACTCAGTGAGTGGGAAACTTAATTGGTTTCCCAAAGTAGATAGACTGTGTGAAGGTGTGAACCCTTCAGTGTATTATTGGCAGAAAGTGTCACCTGGGCTTCCCGCTCTAGTCACACCCCTTTGCTACATCCATCTTTCTTCATCCTCTAATCCTAACAGTTATCCTGAGGACTGTCTCGAAATTTCAGGCTTCCAGTAAAATCCTGGTATCATTACAACTGTTTGCTTTACATCTCTCTTCTGTTACATTTTACCTGAAAGATACACTGGATTTTGGTTGCATTCTTATCCCTGCCTTAAAGATCTGACCCCACATATTTGTAATGTCAGCATGGAGTTTTGTGAAAGTTGAAAATTACTTTTCTCAGTGAGGGAAAAAGTTCCCCTGTAGCAACCCATTCTCCATTTGTAGTAATGATCTGCAAGAACTTTATCTTTCACTCCTCAAGTGTTTTTTTCTTCTTGTTTGCTGCCTTACCTGCAGTTGTTAGCCATGCCTCACAGCACTGCCTTCTTATCCTATAGTTTTTAACTTACCAGATTCTGTATTACTATGGGTTATTTGTATGTTCCCCATGTGATATAAAAGCTGTAGTCATTTTAAACAGTACCCTGCTCTGGAAGTAACCTCTTAGCTTAACTGTTTGCTTTGAGGCACAGATAGGGGAAGTAACTTGCCCCGGGTCATCCAGATGGTGAGTGTGGCCCCAAGCTAGGCTTAGGACTCAAGATCACTCCCTGTAGAGTGGCAGTCCCCAGATCCGTCCCAAAAGTTGGGTGAGGCACCCATGCTGTGGATTCATACAGCCTTGTGCATGATCCCTCGTTGACACGCACACCTGAAGTCATCACCTTCTCAGTGGATGCTTCCAGGGACTGCTGCTCCTGCCGGAAGGAATCAGATCTGTCTCTTCAGTGTTGTACCCCCGCTGCCTTCCACCTAGTAGGCAAGCAGTAAACGCAGGCTGAATGCGTCAGTGATGACATTGTTAGAAAGAAGCAAAAGAGGAAGATGAATTGGGTATGCAGATAAAGGAAAAACATTTGGCATTTGTTGGGCACCTGTTTGTGCTCGCAGTTTTATCTTTTCCATCACGCATTCCTCACAACAATGCTAACTGCAGTGCCATTTTACAGCTGGACAAAACTGAGGCCCAGAGAGATTAGCAGTTTGTTGAACATTGGTATGTCTCCAAAGCGTGAGTTCTTTCCAGTATTTTGAAGTTTTTCAAATTATAAGTCACTGGGATTTTCTGGGAGACAAAGTGACTTACACCCATAGGGTAGTGCAGAGGGAGGTGGACACGCTGGTTTGTTGGGGGTCTAACTAGTAGGATTGACACAGGTATGTGGCGAGTAAGTGCTGAATACTGGAACCAGTGCTAAGGACATTTGGAGTTTCTTAGCCCTCACCCCGTGATCACTGTATCTTTGGAGGTTGGAGGAACAAGATGGTTTCCCAGATGCACGCTTTTGAACCCAAAGCCTGGTTTGTAAATAGCCAGTTGTTCTCCTCTGAGCAGGTGGCAGTTGCTGTAGAGGCTGTAGAAAAGCTGGGTGCTTTATTTCACTACTACCACTGCTGTTTTAGGCAGAGCTTAAGGTTAAGAGAGAAGAAGCGTGTGTGTGTGTGTGTGTGTGTGTGTGTGTGTGTGTGTGTGTGTGTATTCAGTGTTTATGAAACTTCCAGGTCTGTAAAGGGGTGTGGCCGTGATTAGCAGGCGGGCACCCGTTGGCAGCAGGCCAGCTGGAGGGGATGAAAGGGAAATGGCAATGACCTCCTTGGCCTGGGAACAACTCTGACTAAGGTAGTTACTTTTTGTATGTTTACCTTCTCCGCAAATGAGGGCTCACTCCTTGATTACTTTATAAAATGTTTCCCTGCGTTGTTGGTTTAAATATGGACCTTTTTATCCATTGAAGGGCAGAGACTATAAGAAAGATGCCGGTTAATCATTATGGTGGAAAAAAATAAGGCAAGTGATGTATTTTAAAGCTAGGCAGAGGAGTCTGGTGCTAACTGGATGACCTCAAAGAGACATCTCGGTCCTAAAGCATGCCTTGGACACATTCATTTGACGGTACCTACGGGGATTTAGGACAGTGTGGTCCTGGCAGCTGCTATGTGTCTGCCAAGCAGAACCTGCTGTCAGAGAGCTGCGTTTTCCGTGGAACTTCATGGCGTATCCCCGGGCATCTGCCTGTGGCCAGTGGAGCGCGGGTTGCAGGATTTTAGACTAGAGCCCGCCATGTGCTCATGTATCGTCCTCTGGCTTGGAAAGAGGGCTCTGTCCCTTTAAGACAGTCCTCCTTTGTATGCCACTGGCTGGAACCCATTTCAGCTCTGGGTTTCTGCCGACTGTTAAAATCTGCAAAGCAACATTTAAATAAATAAATAAATGAAAGCTTCCCTTGTGTGGCTTTCCTATTCACAGCCAAGCACAATAGCGCCTTGTTGTTTTTGTCACTTTAATCCCCTTCATTAAATTGTAACCCTGGAAAGAAATGGTGATGGGGCTGATGCTGGACCGTCCCCCTGACTGCCAGCCGGACACCTTGCGGATTAACCTTTGTGGGCATGGATTCTGGGTGCCCCTCTGGCAATGGGCGAGGAGGGCGAGCGAGCAGGTGGTGTGTCAGGGCAGCTCCCCCTCTGGTTTGTCTCCATTGTGCTCAGGCTGCTGGCAGGGACAACCTGCTGCCCTCCCCAGTGGCCATTCTTTTAAAGAGCAAGGGGTTCAGCCGCCTCCCTGGCACACTGCCTCCCTGGCACATAAGCGTGGCTGCAGCACGTGGCAGTGGGGGAGGGAGGAGCTGTTTGTTGTGCTGCCATCTGGCCCATCTGAGCCGTTCTTTTGCAGTTTAACCCTAATGGCTACACAGGAGAGAAGTGGCATGAATAGACAGGTTTCCCAGGGTGTGGACGGTGCTTTCCCAGAAACTCCTGGGGTATGAGGTAGACATGGGTATTTCTGACCACCACCTTTCTTGTTCCAGCTGTGGCCTTCGCAGCATCCTGAAGACACTAGCCAAGATTGTAGGAATCAATCACACCTCAGCTCTCCAGCGATAGTGTTGATTCTTTATGCTGCTACATGAAATTAAGCATTTTGTCTTTGGATGTTTTTTCTGTCTTTTGATGTTGCATTGTTAAGTTTATGCAGAGGAAAACACTTATTAAAATGTTAGATTTTGCCTCATCTCAGAATAGAATTCCACTGGAAAAATGAGGTGTAGTTCAGCTTCTTAAAATAAAGTTCTTGAATGATTTGTTGAGCCAGAAGGGAAGCAGCATTATGATTTAAAGTTAGTAAGTATGGAATGGAGAAGTAATTTAGCAGTCAATGTGGCAAATGTCAGGAGATTGGATCAAAATAAATGTAGATAAATGTCTTATTTATTCTAGCTACAAATTGGCCAGAAGCGTTTTCTGTCTGACTCCAAGGACACAGAAGGGCTATCTTTTCTAGTGACCATAGTTGTACATTTTTAGTCTTTTGTTTTCAAATTGTCGTAGTACATATGTCTATGTATTTTAAAGCAAGTATTCAGGGGCTTATATGTCCTGTTTCTCTATTCCCAGACCCACTCCCCAAAGCAGCCACTATTAATTCACTTTTTTCTGCTTTTAGGTCTTCAGTGGGTGCTGCCAAGTTCTTAAATTGGTGATTATTTTGTCAAAATCAAAGATTATCTCCTGCCTTCCACCTGTGATGGATGAGGATGCAGCTCACACCATTCTCTTCCTTTCTTCTCTCACTGTCCATTTTTGGTAGTTGATGACAATTTTCAGTTCCTGGATTTTTACCTTTGGCATGTTTACAGCGTGGGTTTCTTGTTCATGATCCTTGTCCATGCCTGTGGTCTCCAGTGTTGTAGGAGGAAGCTGTGGGGACCATTTGGGACCCTGCTACCCTCTCCACTTTGCTTCCCTCACTGTGGTCAGCTCTTCCCTCACCTCGGTAACAGATAGCTTTGCTTCTCCAGCCTGGGTTGGTCTTTCATGCTTTGTCTATAGGGTGATTCTGCAAGTTAACTGCCAGCGACCAGCACCATGACAGGAATGTAGATACCACTCACCGTAGAGCCAGGTGCCCACTCAAAGGGAGCTGTTCCTAGCGCCCCTGATGGCCCAGAGGACACCACTCGGGGGCATGTTTCATTTCTTCTGTGATTTCCTGTAGTTGAGTTTTTCCTGTTTCCCAGTCCATTTTATTCTCTTGAGAGGAAACCGAATGATGCCTGTTGATATCACACGTGTTTCTCAGCTGCTTTCTCCTTCGTTCTCTGGTTTCGAGTCTGATTTCATTGTTTGTGATGGCATTCCTCTGGCAGCCCTTTGGCTTCCTGCTGTGACCCGGTCTGATGGCAGTTGTCCATCAGAGTTGATGGCGCTTGCTGTCCTCAGGCTCCTGAGTCAGTCCCGTTCCTTGATCCACATCTTGCTCCTGAAGTAGCTTCTTCAGAAGGGGTGTACAGGAGACAAACTTTCTGATCCTTATGTGTCTGAAATGAGTCTGTTTTACCCTCCTACTTGACTGAGAATTCGGGGTTCAGATAATTTTCATTTAGAATTTTGAAAGCTCCACTGCACTATCTTTAGTGTGCGGGCTCTTATACTGACACCAGCGAGATCTTCCCTCGTGGGTGGTCTGATTAATCACTCTCCTTAACCCCTGTGGAGGTTTTAGGATCATCTTTATTCCTGGAACTTCTGAATTTTTCCTATGAGTATTTCTCTGTGGGATTTAAAAATATCTTTATTCAACCGAGTTGATTTTTTTGCTTATATTTCCAGGTTTGCTTATATTTTCAAACCTCTTTTTTCTACAAGAATGCCCCAACTTTAGCTTTTAATCCTTTGTTGAGTTTTTTGATGTGGGGGACAAAAGTATGTTTAATTTGCAAGGTTGTATTCTTTTTCTGTAATTGTCCCTTTTCCAGAGTTTTCTGTTCTTTTAAAGGTTTTTTTCTTTCTTTCTTTTTTCCCCCTAATTATCTCTGTTTGCTCTAGGGTGAGTTTTCTGTTCCCTGTCTTGTCCTTTCTCACTCCTGGCATAGGTGTGGTTATCTCTGTAAGTGTAAGAGTGAAGCAGTAGATGTGTTAAGCGGAAGCTCTGTGCACGGCTAGGCCTTGTGGGCGGGGAGGCTTGGCTTCAGGGTGAGTGGAGCAGAGCCTGCTTGGGGATAGGGTCCTCTCAGGTCTCCGCTGTCCACGTATGGAGGCTTTACCCTGGACACCAGCTCCACGCTTGTCTGCTCATGAGAAAGTTGGCTCCGTTCGTGTGTGTGTGTGTGTGTGTGTGTGTGTGTGTGTGTGTGTGTGTGTGTGTGTGTGTGTGTGTGTGTGTGTGTGTGTGTGTGTGTGTGTGTGTGTATGTAATCCTTAGTGTGCTAGACCCTGTGCTGGGTGCCACAAACACAACAGTGTACAAGGCATACAGTGTCCCTGCCTTTGTGGAGTTTTTATTCTAGAAGATATTAGCACTTAGCACTGTTTCTTTCCTTTCTCTGTTCTGGAAATTTGTTGAAATCTCTTCTGATGGCCCTTCTCTGTGTACTCTTTGATATTGTAGGTTTATGGATTTTTTTATTCCTTTACTATTTTTTTAAAATTTTTAAATTTTTTTGAGATGGAGTCCTGCTCTGTTGCCCAGGCTGGAGTGCAATGTTGCCATCTTGGCTTACTGCAACCTCCGCCTCCGGGGTTCAAGTGATTCTCCTGCCTCAGCCTCCCAAGTAGCTGGGATTACAGGTGCGCACCACCATGCCCAGCTAATTTTTGTATTTTTAGTAGAGACAGGGTTTCACCTTGTTGGTCAAGCTGGTCTTGAACTCCTGACCTCACGTGATCCACCCTTCTCAGCCTCCCAAAGTGCTAGGATTACAGGCGTGGGCCACCGCGCCTAGCCTATTCCTTTACTATTTTAAAAATAGTATCTTGGAAGGTAGAGGACTAGAAGGGCATTTTGAAGTTATATTACAGAAGCTGGATTGTGTCCTTCCAGAAAAATTGTCATGTGTGAATATTAAACCCAGAATGGTTGCGTGCTCAGATTCTGAAAAGAAAGCAACGATTTAGAGTTTGCAGTTTAGAATGATAAAAGTTGGCTTCTCAGGGTATATAGCAGTCTTGAGATAGGAATTTCTTTTATACGATTGTTCTGTTTTTCATCAGCCTCATATGGACCTTGGATTTAGTCTTGCTTCTGTTGGGTAGAGATACATTGATGATCTGATTAAGCCAGCTCTGTAGCTTCAAAATCAAATCTCAATTATTGAGCCTCTTGCAGAGCAGCTGTTTTTAAAAAATGAATGTTGCCTTAATTTCAAAACCATGTTATATTGGAATGAATATGTATCTTCTAGAACCTGAGGAAATTAATTTCTTAAAGGGGTCTTCTACTTGGACTAGAAATTTTTCTGGTCTGTGAAGCATAGAAAAATTGGAATGAACTGCTTTAAGCATGCGTTTCTCTAGAATGGTGTGCATATCCGTAGAGTTGAAGTTGTTTTTCAAAACGGCTTTTGCTTTAACCAGAGCTCACTTATTTTTCTAACTTTTTCCTGAAGCAGCCATTTTAATATTTTTTTTTTTTTTTTAATGTTGGGAGAACTGTTCAGCCTGGGAAGAAACGTTTGGGGTGGTGGGTTTGGCGGGGGGTGCAGGGTTAGAATCCACATAATGCTGATGGATTGCTGAGCTGGCGACCTGGGTCTTGACACAGGAATGGGACTGGAGAGCAGGTGTGTAGGTGAACTTACTTAAGGCTCCATCCTCCAATACACACACCTGAGTGGTCACCCTTGAGTTCTCAGGGATGCAGTTTAAGGCCCACTCTTGTGAAGGTGACCTGGGTTGGATTTAGTTGGTCTGTTGAGATCTTTAGAGTGGCTGTCTCTTCCAGCCTCTAAAGGAAGAGTGTTTTTCAAACCACAGGACTCAGTATATTAGGTAATTATACAATTACCTAATTGATTACGAAATGATTATTTTATTATTATTATTATTATCATCATTTTTGAGACAGAGCTGTGCTCTTGTTGCCTAGGCTGGAGTGCAATGGCACAATCTCAGCTCACTGCAACCTTCACCTCCCAGCTTCAAGCGATTCTTCTGCCTCAGCCTCCCGAGTAGCTGGGATTACAGGCACCTGCCACCATGCCTGGCTAATTTTTTTTGTATTTTTGGTAGAGACAGAGTTTCACCATGTTGGCCAGGCTGATCTCGAACTCCTGACCTCAGGTAATCTACTCACCTAGGCCTCCCAAAGTGCTGAGATTACAGGTGTGAGCCACCACGTGCAACCATAAAATCAGTTTATTGGACTAAACCACTGTTAAGAAAGTTCACAGTGAAATAACAGACATGGTGAGGTATTATTCTTGATACTTTTATGTATGGTGGAGATTGGGTCATGATGTAAAATGCATTTCTTTTTTTTTCTCTTTCTCTTTCTCTCTCTCTCTCTGTCTCCTTCCTCCCTCCCTCCCTCCCTCTTTCCCTCCCTTCCTTCCTCCCTTCTTTCCTTCTTTCCTTCTTTCTTTCTTGTCTGGCTCTGTTGCCCAAGCTGGAGTGCAGTGGTGCGATCTTGGCTCACTGCAACCTCCACACTCCAGGCTCAAGCAATCCTTCTACGGCAGCCCCCCGAGTAGCTGGAACTACAGGCATGTGCCACCATGCCCAGCTAATTTTTGTATTTTGTTTTTTAGTAAAGACAGGGTTTCACCATGTTGCCCAGGTTGGTCCCAGTGGGCTCAAGCAGTCTGCCCACTTTGGCCTCCCAAAGTGCTGGGATTACAGGCGTGAGCTACCAGGCCTGGACTAAAATGCTTTTCTTATTTTGGATTTTGAGATGTTTAAAAAACACTTTTTTAGAGAAGGATGGGGAAAAACTAGGTTAAAAAAAAAAAAAGGAAAAGTCGACTTTTCTAACGTACCTAATTAACCCACTCTGTAAGCTTCACTGTAGTCTATTGTTTCTACCCCCTTGTTGTGATTTTTATGAAATATTTGGGGAAAGTAACTGCTCTCTGAGTGTAGTAGATTAAGTTTTAATGCCATGGGCAGAAGGAAAGTATGTGTATCCTAAGTGTGCTCTCAAGCAGAGATGTTATTCCAACTCTATGCTGTCTAGAAATATAATATGAGCCATAGATGCACTTTTATTTCATGCTAGTTCCTTTGAGATCAATTAGAATATACATTTCATTAAGTTATATCAATGTGCAGTCAATATGAAATATTATTAAAAAGTCATTTTCCTTTGTTTTTGTAGAAAGTCTGGTGTGTGTGTGTATGTATGTATGTATGTATTTATTTATTTATTTATTTATTTTATTTATTTATTTATTTTTTGAGATGGAGTCTTGTACTGTCTCCCAGGCTGGAGGGCAATGGCGTGATCTCGGCTCACTGCAACCTCCACCTCCTGGGTTTACACCATTCTCCTGCCTCAGCCTCCCGAGTAGCTGGGACTACAGGCACCTGCCACCACACCTGGCTAATTTTTTGTATTTTTAGTAGAGACGGGGTTTCACCATGTTAGCCAGGATGGTCTCGGTCTCCTTACCTCGTGATCTGCCCGCCCCGGCCTCTCAAAGTGCTGGGATTACAGGAGTGAGCCACTGCGCCCGGCCTCGGTGTGTATTTTATACCTACAGCACATCTCAAACTGGGTGGTCACATTTCAAGTGGTTAGTGTCACGTGGCGCTCCTGGCCGCCATATTGTACAGTGCACTCAGGCTCACATAGGCACCCACTGAAGGATAGAAGGATCCTCAAACCACCCCTACCCTTGAGAGTGTGGGTGCCCTTTGCTGTGCCACAGAGGGAACAAGAGCCAACACTTCTGAGCTCCTGCTCAGCACCAGGCAGGGTTTGAGGCACTTTAATTACTCTACATCATCCTCACAGCAGCCTTATCAAGTGGGTGATGGTGGGGCCACTTCATTGATGATGAAATGTGACCCAAATAGGTTACATAACTTGTCTGAAGTGACCTAATTTGATATTTGGTAGATTGGAGCTAGGATTTGAACCTGGTTTGTTTGATTCTAATGCTTGTTCTTCTCCTTTGCCCACACGGCTTCCCATAGCATGCTTGAAGGGTCATTTTAGAGGGTGTCTGTCCAAATCTCCTGTTTGTGTAGGTGGGGGAGATTGAGCCATTGGAGGACTGCAGAAGTATTTTGTGGTGAGAGCTGTGATCTGGGAATTAAGTAACTTTGTTCTGATGATAAGAGCACATTGTAAAACATCGAAACAATGAAGAAAGGTATGAAGCAGAAAGAGAAAGTCCCATAATCCCAGTTCCCAGAGTTAAGCACTATTTTAGGTGTATATTCTAGACTTTTTTTATTTCTCAGTGCATACATAGTCTCTTTCTCCAAACCCCTCCCAGAGATGGCACACAATTGTTCGTACATGTTGCTTTGCTTCTTGCCTCCCTTTCCCACCTCAGGGGGTTATGGACATCTTTCCATCTTGGAGGCTCTGTTTTTGACCATGAGGGAGGTGAGGCCTAGAGAGATTAATTAAATGTCAGCCTGAAGTCTCCCAGCTGGAAGGGATGAAAATGGCCAGGCACTCAGCTAATATTCATCCTTTTTCATTCATAGCCAACCTAATTTAACCTTCAGTAATCTCTTCTCTCCTGTTTTTCCTTCTAAGAGTTCCTTCCTCAGAGCTCTTCTGTGTGATTTAAGGGCCTTCCTTTCTTTAGAAAATCTGATAAGAAATTCTTATCACTCAGTCATTTCTGAAACTGACTTCTAGTTTCTTTCTTGATGTCTTTCTCCTTTTGTGCCCTCTGGATCTTCCTTGATTTTTGGCGAGATAAAAGCTTTCTTGTAACATTGCCCTCCATTTTTGTAGTTCCCAGTGACCTGACAGCAGAGGAGCGTCAAGAACTGGAGAACATCCGACGGAGAAAACAGGAGCTGCTGGCTGACATTCAGGTAGGAGAGTGGCATGGTGGTTTCACCACCGTAAGAACCACAGTGACAGTTCCATTTGTATAAAAGGGTGTCCTTTGCAGAGTGTCTCCTCAAGACACTTTTGACCTGCCCTCACTACAGCTCTGCACAAAGCGTAGGTGTTGATAATCACCTTTCCTCTACAGTTGAGGAGATGGAATCTCAGAGAGGTTGAGTGGCTTGTCCAGGTTCACCCAGTTGGTCGGTTGTTGGAGCTGGAGATACCCTGCAGGACTCCTGTCTCCTGAGTAGTCCTCTCTGCTGTGTTTGCCCTTGCGGAGCAGAGTGGATGAGGAGAGGCAATGAGAACGTGGGTTTCAGGCGAAGCTCGGCCCACGCCCTGGCCCTGGCTCTGCCGCTCAACTGGCTGAATGATTTGAGACAAGAGAGTTCCGGTTCCTTGAACTTCAGTTTCTTCATCTGTCAGATCATGAAAACACCTGCTACACAGTTGGAAGGACTTAGCATAAAAGACAGCATAATTTCTGGTCCCTGTAGATGTACTTAGTGATAGCAATTTTACAATTTTTCCAAGTAACTATCAAGCTTGTAGGAAATAAGTCTAGAAGCCAATAGTTGGATTATTTTCGCCCTAAGGCAGCAAATGTTATTCTTTTAGAATTCTTCGTAAAACATTAGGAGTGGGGTTAGGAGGAAATCCTGTTGCCCAAAGTAGCAAAATGAGGAAAGACTTGACTTGCTCCGGAGTTGATTTAAGTATATTTTGATAGTTCTCCCTGATCCTTTGATTCCTGCTTCACTGGTAGATGGTGAGAAAGCTGAGCAGCTCTCCACTTAAGCCCGGCTTCCCCGTGAGAGCCCATCCATTCTGACCAACGGTGTGCTGGAATGAGGAGGGTGGGTGTGGATGCACAGTCGATTTGATCAGACATTCCATTTGCCAGCCTCTTGGTGGCAGTGTTGCCCTGGCACAGCTACTGCAGGCTCTGCAGCCTGGGCTTTGGGTAGGAGACTTTGTCCTCTGAATTTTCTGGCACACTTGGGTTTAGTAAGCTGCAGACTTGTTCTGAAAGATTGTGATGAGGCAGCCAGTTTTTGTTTTTCACATAGCATATATGCTTATAAACTTTGCTAGACCATAAACTCTTTGAGGTCAGAGGCTGTATCCTTTTCTACCTTGGTATTTTCTGGAATGCTTACTATTTGGTAGACACTCAATAAATATTTCTGAAACAGATGAATTTTCCTAATTTACTTTTTTGCATTTTTGTCGTATTTTGTTTCATTTTGCTTTATTTTATTTTGTTTTTGGTTGGAGGGAGTTATGTGAGATGTTAGAAGTTTTAATTTGATCTGCATCTGCCTTTCCTGCTGACTCTGGACTGTCTGTTTAATAGAGGCTGAAGGATGAGATAGCAGAAGTAGCTAATGAAATTGAAAACCTGGGATCCACAGAGGAAAGGTGAGTCTGCCCTGCCGCCAGGTGACTTTTGTGGTTGTAATTTCTTAAAGCACCCAGGCCTTAATTATGCTTACGTGGCATATTGAAGGAAAAAGTCAGCTTTGTGTCTTTCTAGTTCTAGCAAGCACATATACACCCATAATTTTTGCCTTCCATCCTTCACCGCAAAGCCTCCTGAACATAGGAGCTTCTTCCATTGTTTAAAAGGCTGGGTGCGGTGGCTCACGGCTGTAATCCCAGCACTTTGGGAGGCCGAGGCGGGTGGATCACGAGGTCAAGAGATCGAGACCATCCTGGCCAACCTGGTGAAACCCTGTCTCTACTAAAAATACAAAAATTAGATGGGCGTGGTGGTGCACACCTGTAGTCCCAGCTACTCGGGAGGCTGAGGCAGGAGAATTGCTTGAACCCAGGAGGTGGAGGTTGCACTGCGCTGAGATCGCGCCACTGCACTCCAGCCTGGTGACAGAGCGAGACTCCGTCTCAAAAAAAAAAAAAAAAGATTGAACTGGAGAACTTCAAAGGTCCCAGAAAGCCTTAAACTGCTATAAATTTTTATGTGAATTACTCCCCTCTGTTATCCACTATGTGTGTGCATTTTAAAGTTTCTGTTTTTCCTTTGTGTAAAGGAGAAGCTTCATGAATGCTGCTGATACAATTTCAAAGGGCTGGAGTGCCCAGTCATGTCTGAGGATAATCGTGAGCTTATTTGCACCATCCTAATGCTTAAGGGAAAAAATGTAGAAATGCAATGATAGTATAAAAGGACAAGGACTCTTTGCCTTTTTTTTCTTTTATTTACATGAAATGTTAGTGACTTAGTTTAGTTTTGAATGGGGTTCCCAGACCGTTTTCTGACTGCTTAATGGGATAAATGAGCTGTTTCCAATTCACTACGTGTCTGTATTTTTCTAAGCCTAAGTCTTCCTGTCTGGCTTCATAGGACTGTTGGATTTGTTGTTTTAGACTCCTGTGGGCAGTGCCTTCAGGGTGTAGTGAGGCTGAGTCCTCCATAGAAGGCGGCCAGCTCACCACGGCCAGGCTCTGTATTGTCCATTTGGTATTTTGGATTAGTTTTCCCTCTTTCCATTTTAAACACTCGTGGCCTAAATGAAACGGATACGTTGGAGTTCATAAAAATTTAAAACTTCCGCTTTTATAAAAGATAAAACTATTAAAAGAAATGAACAGGCAACAGATTAGAAATAAATATTTGCAACAAATATATCTGAACAAGGACTTGTATCTAGAATATGTGATAGAAAGGCAGCCCAAATAAAAAAATGGGCAAAAAACTTGGACACTTTACAAAAGAAACTGTATGTATAGTAGACACATGAAAAATGCTTAACATCATTAGTTGTAGGGGACGTAATTTAAAACTACCGTGAAACAGTACTTCACATCCCCTAGGATGGCTAGAATTAAAAAGACTGATGGTACCTCACGTTGGCAAGTGCTAGTGAGAATAAAATGGTATAACCATTTGGGAAAGTTTGGCAGTTTCATCAGCAATTCAACTCCTAGTTACTTAAGAGAAATGAAAACATGTCCATACAAAGACTTGTACAAGAATATCTATAGCATTCTTATATAAAATAACCAAAAGCTGGAAATACCCTGAATGGCTGCCAGCAGGTGACTGGATAAACAGGTCGAGGTAATAGACTATTACTCAGCAGTGTGAAGGAATGAACTGCTAGCTTGCAGCAGCACAGATGAATCTCACAAACATTGTGATGAGTGAAAGAAACTGTGGGCATCGTGTGCTTCCATGCATGAGCGTCTAGAACACATAAAGTAAGCTGTGCTAGCAGAAATCATTAACAGTGGCTGCCTCCGAGGTGGTTGCTAGGGTGGGGTGGGGTTGACTAGGAAGGGCCATAGGGAACTTACAGGGATGACAGGAATATTCTATATTAATCTGAGTGGTGCTTCAAGGGTATATGCACTCATCAAAACAAATTGAACTGTACACTCAAGATGTGTGCATTTTGTTACATGTAAATTTTACCTCGATCTTAAAAATGTAAAAAAATGGCTTTTTTCTGATTATAAAGGTAATACACCTTTACTGCAGAGAATTGGTAAAATACAGAAAAGTATAAAAAACAAATTTCTCATAAACACTTATCCCAGAGATAATCAGGATTCATATTTTGGTATGCTTCCTTTCTGTATATTCTGGTGTCTGCACACACGTATTCAGAATTCAGTGTGCCCTTTGTTTTTCTCTTAATTCTCTGTCAGTTACCATAGAACAGCAAGGGAATGCAGACACCAGGAATGTGAGTGCATCCAAAGTACTCAGCCAGTGAATTTGGGAAGACTTGTAACTCATGACCTGCATCTGAAGTTGTGAGTCAGGAAGTAGTCTTTAGGTTATTATTATATATATTTTTTTGAGACAGAGTCTCGCTCTGTCGCCCAGGCTGGAGTGCAGTGGCGCAATCTCGGCTCACTGCAAGCTCCGCCTCCCGGGTTCACGCCATTCTCCTGCCTCAGCCTCCCGAGTAGCTGGGACTACAGGCGCCCGCCACCACGCCCGGCTAATTTTTTGTATTTTTAGTAGAGACGGAGTTTCACCGTGGTCTCGATCTCCTGACCTCGTGATCCGCCCGCCTCGGCCTCCCAAAGTGCTGGGATTACAAGCGTGAGCCACCACGCCCAGCCTAGGTTATTATTATTTTTTAATCTGGAACTTAAAATGGTTTTCCAGTATCGAAAGCGCCAAGAGGGAAGTGATTCTGCAGATCCCTGAGGATCCATCCATACGGGTACTCAGGCTCACCCTGCATTTGTTTCTCAAGCAGGCATTACATTTGCTCGGACTTTTCTTACAGGAGAGAATTCATGTTTCTCATTGACGACCTGATGCCAGCATTTTGTAGGAATGATCCTAAATACTATTTAATCAAGCAGAAATAATATACTCATGTAGTACAAGATATCAGTTTCTGAAATATATATGCATCAGTTAACTAAGGCGATCCAGTAGCAGTAACAGCTGTTTTGCTTTGGACACCTTACTGGGGTGTCAGACCTGTGTAGACTGGGGGAAGCCCCTCAGAGAAGTAGCTGCCTAAGGCCTAGAGCTATAGGGGCTCCAAGTGGGGCAGATGGAGAAGTGAGCTGGCTAGCTAATGAAATTAGGGAGCCATCTCTGGTGTGTCCCAGGCAGTCATGTGGCACAGATTGTGACTGGCAGAGATCCGGGAGTGTGCGTTCTGGTGGCTGCAGGAAAGCCTTTGGTGAGGGACTGGACTGAGGCCCAGGAAGTTGAGCATTCCCAGTAGTTTCACCCCATGCTTCTGTGGGCACCTCTGACGCTGCCTCACCACTTATACTGGAAACCATGAAACAGGCCTTTCCTTGTGGTATTTGTTTGGAAATCCTGATCAGAGTAATCTTCCTGGATTTAGAAAGAAATGATTAGACAGTCATTTTAGTTAAACAGGAATTTCTAGATACCTGGTCATAACCCTTCATTCTGGCTGAAATTAAATGGTGTTTCCCCTGTTACTTTGTTTCCTAAGGCAGCTGTTGACAGGGGATCCCAGATGATCTTACACCTGGAAGTTCTGATACTGCTCACAGTTTTCAGCTGTTCCTTTCAAAAGGTCAAAACAGCCTGGATGCGATGGCTCACGCCTATAATACCAGCATTTTGGGAGGCCAAGGTGGGAGGATTACTTGAGGCCAGGAGTTTAAGACCAGCCTGGGTTACATAGCAAGACCCTGTCTCTACAAAATGTTTAAAAAAGTAGCCAGTTGTGGTGGTATGTGCTTGTAGTCCTAGTTACTCAAGAGGCTGAGGCCGGAGGATCACTTGAGCTCAGGAGTTAAAGGTTGCAGTGAGCCATAGTCACACCACTGTACTCCAGCCTGGGTGACAGAGCAAGACCCTGCCTGTAACAAAAAGAAAAAAACAAAAAACACCAACCCTCAAAACACTTAGGAATATTTTCTTCCCTCCATGGATTTAGCTAGAGAATACATGTGTTCTTCAAGGCAATAACACTTTATGATTTTATTTTCAAGCAACTTTTTTGCTCTCGGAGATTATAAAATTACTATTAACATTGATGGCAGTGGTTCTTAAATTTGGGTGCATACCAGAATTACTGCAGGAGGTTTTAAAAATTCAAAATCCTAGGTTCTGCCCCTTGTACTTCTGAGTTACTCAGCCGGTCCAGGGCCTTGCTACACAGACTCCACACATGGGATCATGTTAAACATACAGAAGCACAGGCCCCTTCTCAGACAGAGAGTCAGAATCTGTTTTGAAGAGGCCCCAGGTGATGCGTATGTATAAACGAGCGGAGCATCTTCACGTCTGATGTGCTCCCAAGGCTGCTTGCTGGTTGGTGGACCAGACTTAGAGAAGCATGGTCTGTGAATCTGCATTTTTCATTCTGATACAGTCAAGAAAACGGCCTATTATTTAGCAACTTCTTAAACAGTTAAATATAGATGTACCATATGACCCAGCAGTGTCCACACCTGGGTATCTACCCAAGGAAAATGAAAACGTGTCCACACAAAGACATATACGCAAATGCTGATAGCAGCCTTCTGCATAGTCGTCCCAAACCGTAAACAGCCTAAGTGTCCATCATCTGGTGAATGGATAAGCGGATGTGGTTTATCCATACCATGGAAGATGACCCAGCAGCAAGAAGGCATGTAGTACTGGCCCACACTCCAGCACCATGACCTTGACAACATTATGCTAATGAAAGAAGCCAGATCTGAAAATCCACATCTTTTATGATTCTGTTTGTATGATGTGTCCAGAATAGGCAAATCTGTGGAGACAGACAATAGATTAATAGTTGCCTGGGGATGGAGGTAGAAGTAAGGATTAACTGTAAAAAGGTGTGAGGAATTCTGTAGGGGGGATGAAAATGTTCTAAAACTGGATTATGGTGATGTTGCACAACTTAGTAAGGATACTAAAAATTCAAATATGTGCCTACAGTAGGAATATTATAAGTAAATTATACCCTGATAAAGTTTTGTGGTTTTTTTTTTTTTTTTTTGAGATGGAGTTTCACTCTGTCACCTGGGCTGGAGTGCAGTGGTGGATCTCCACTCACTCCAACCTCCGACTCCCGAGTTCAAGTGATTCTCCTGCCTCAGCCTCCCGAGTAGCTGGGATTACATGCGCCCACCACCACACCTGGCTAATTTTTGCATTTTTAGTAGAGACAGGGTTTCACCATGTTGGCTGGGCTGGTCTTGAACTCCTGACCTTGTGATCCGCCCACCTCGGCCTCCCAAAGTGCTGGGATTACAGGCGTGAGCCACTGTGCCCGGCCTACCCTGATAAAGTTTTTTAAAAAATCATGTTAAAAAAGAAAACTGGCCGGGTACAGTGGCTCATGCCTGTAATCCCAGCACTTTGGGAGGCTGAGGCAGGCGGATCGTTTGAGACCAGCCTGGGCAACACAGTGAGCATGGTGGCATGCACCTGTGGTCCTAGCTACTTGGGAGGCTGAGGCGGGAGGATCACTTGAGCCCAGGAGGCAGAGGTTGCAATGAGCCGAGATAGCACCACTGCACTTCAGCCTTCAGACCGAGAGAGACCCTGTCTCAAAAAAAAAAAAGAAAGAAAACCTCTGATCCAGGGTAGAAGGAGCAAATGAGCTTGGAGCTTGGAGCTTGGAGCCAGGTTCAGGCTTCAGGTTTCAGTTGGCCTTTCATAGTTCTACCAGATTATGCCTGTTGCTTTCCTGGATATATCTTTCAAAAACTTGTGTAAATCAGTGGAAATGATATTAGTCTTTCAAGCCTTTCCAATGGCCTGAAGTACTAAAATGGCTGTGATGGTTGTTTTACAGGAAAAATATGCAGAGGAACAAACAGGTAGCCATGGGCAGGAAAAAATTTAATATGGACCCTAAAAAGGTAAGTGAGAAAGAAGCGGGAAGTGGTCCATATTAGATGGGTTTTTTTTATAGTGCTCAGATAGACCCTAAAAACGTTTTTTTCCAAGTGTTACAGTTCATGTTGCCGTTTTGTAGAGCAAATGTTATGCGCTAAGCCCTTGTTCCTAAACTGTGACTCCCCAGCTTTATAGGTCACTTAGCAAGTATTTATTAAATATTCCAGTGCACCCACACCCATTTCTTCCTGTGCCCTTTCCCCTTCTTTTCAACTGTTTCCCAGCAAAGCATCATTGGCGTCTTTGTTGTCTTTTTCTAGGGGATCCAGTTCTTAATAGAAAACGACCTGCTGAAGAACACTTGTGAAGACATCGCCCAGTTCTTATATAAAGGCGAAGGGCTCAACAAGACAGCCATTGGCGACTACCTAGGGGAGAGGTAAGGCCTTGGGGATATGTGCATGCTAGGGAAGGCTGCTCAGGAACGACACAAAGAAACAAACTCCCAAATACTCTGAAGTTCTTGGAGGGGTTTTTGTCTTAAAGCATCTGTAGCCCCACTGGTGTTGAGGGGAGGCTCTTCTGGGGAATAGTGATGGGTCTTTTCTGGGGGTCATGGGGACATCTTGCTTGTTCAGCCAGTCAGCAGAGCTAGCCAGTCTTCTTGCTGACAGTGTGCGCAAGTGACTGTCTGGGCAGCCACAGGACCACAGGATGCAGTGTAGGAGACATGGCCTGGCTGGAGATTCTCAGTGTTGGTGCCTGACTCCTGCTTTCTCTCCCATTTTTTGTCTTTTCTCGATAGAGATGAGTTTAATATCCAGGTTCTTCATGCATTTGTGGAGCTGCATGAGTTCACTGATCTTAATCTTGTCCAGGCACTGCGGTGAGTATTCTTGAGGTGAGCCCCTTTGGAAGGCGTCCCTTTGGAAGGCCAGCCTTTGATCATGAGTCTGTCCTGGGGGGCATTTTATTGAAATTATATCTTTGGGTATGATTTTGAATATTTTGAAGTACTTTGGAGGGAAGAAATCTATTGGTCTCTGACTGGAAATGACTAGATGGTCAAGGGGAATTCAATTCTGTTACATTCTGGAGGCAGATTCTGTAATACTTCCTTGAGTCTTACATTTGAGGTTTTAGAAATTGATGAATACTTAAATTTTGAAATTTTTCAGTTTAGAAAATCCTTTAATTTCCTTTCCTGGAATAAGTAGTCACACATTTCATTTTGGAAAGACAAAAGTAAACCTTAATTTTTTATTAAATCTGTTACCTCATACCTTTTAAGAAACTGTCATTCTGTATTTTCACTGCTGTAGGTGTAAATAATGACTTCATCTTTTGTGCTGTCATTTAGCTGGATGGAAATAATCCACAATTAAACCTGTCTGCTGTGGATCTTCCTTTGACTTAAAGGGATCAATTGTTAATGCTTTGACAAGACAATCTTCTCTTTTTCTGCCACCCATATTGTTTTCCGGAAATAGCGTTTGTTTAAAATGATCATTATGTATGTTTCAGTCTTGTATATTATTCTGAGGAGGGAAACCACTCCTCAGTAGGAATTGTTTCCCTCCTAATTTTTCACTTTTTCCTAAGAAAAATTTTACTTTTGATTAAGGTAACAGTGGTGTGGATGGCAACTTTGCATCTGTTCAGAGTTACAGTAACAGAAGGCTAAAGCCCAGCAGGGCTCCCTTTGCACTTTGATGTTAAAAAATCATTGGCAGTGGCCAGGCACCGTGGCTCACACCTGTACTTCCAGCACTTTGGGAGGCTGAGGCGGGTGGATCACTTGAGGCCAGGAGTTTGAGACCAGCCTGGCCAGCATAGTGAAACCCTGTCTCTACTAAAAATACAAAAAATTAGCCGGGCGTGGTGGCAGGCGCCTGTAGTCCCAGCCACTCGGGAGGCTGAGGCAGAAGATTGCCTGAAGCCGGCAGGCAGAGGTTGCAATGAGTCAAGATCACGCCACTGCACTCCAGCCTGGGTGACAGAGTGAGACTCCATCTCGGAAAAAAAAAGAAAAAATCATTGGCAGTTTAACAATTCATAGAGAAATAAATTGCCTCCCCAAGTTCTGGAACACTCTGTCTTTACCCACTCAGGCAGTTCCTGTGGAGCTTCCGGCTACCCGGAGAGGCCCAGAAGATCGACCGGATGATGGAGGCGTTTGCCCAGCGATATTGTCAGTGCAATAATGGCGTGTTCCAGTCCACGGGTAAATACGATCATTCATCCTAGTTTATGATGGGCATTTTACACTGGATTATTTTCTTGGCACCAGATAATTTCTAAAACAAAAGGGCTGAGATTCATGCCTAGGAACGTTTACTCAATGGTAGTTATAATAGTAAAATGTTGGAAATAACCCAAAAGTCTGACAGTAAGGCACTATGAATTTAAATTGTGGTACCTCTGAACTACGAAATACACAGCTATTAAAAACCATGTTTTAGCTGCATGCAGTGGCTCACACTTGTAATGTCAGCACCTTGGGTGGGAGGCCGAGGTGAGAGGATTGCTTGAGACTAGGAGTTTGAGACCAGCCTGGGCAACATTATGAGACCCTGTCTCCAAAAGAATTTTTAAAAATTAGCCAGGTGTGGTGGCTTGTGCCTGTAGTCCTGGCTATTTGTGAGGCTGAGGCAGGAGGATCTCTTGAGCCCAAGAGTTTAAGACTACATGCAGTGAGCTATGATTGCACCACAGCACTCCAGCCTGGGTGACAGAGTGAGACCCTGTCTCAAAAGAAAAAACAAAAACTAAAGAAACCCATATTGTTACAAAGAGTTTTTATTGACATAGGAGAATGATATTAAGATTAGCAAAAAAGCATATATATGTATTTGTTTGTTTCCAGTTTTGTTACAGTATATGTTTGTGAGATAAATATGTGATGAGTTATACATAGACATATTTACATAGAGGAAATAAAGCAAAATAAATTATTGCTAGATAGTGGGATTATGGGTCATTATAGGTCATTTTTTTTAAAAACACATTGTGTTTTTCAGAGTTTCTACAGTGTGTGTATTCTCCTTTCCAATCTGAAAAAATAAACAGCTTTAAGTCTTGAATACTTTATATACTTTTTCGTGCCTTTCTCCTTTCAGACAGCAGTGTGCCCTAGAGTGTACCCATACATGTGGATTCATCTCATTCTTTTGAGAACATGGGTTTTTTTTGTTGGTTTTTTTTTCTTTCTTTCTTTCTTTCTTTTTTTGAGATGGAGTCTCACTCTGTCGCCCAGGCTGGAGTGCAGTGGCGCTGTCTTGGCTCACTGGAAGCTCCACCTCCCAGGTTCAAGCAATTCTCCTGCCTCAGCCTCCCGAGTCGCTGGGATTACAGGCGCGTGCCGCCACGCCCGGCTAATTTTTGTATTTTAGTAGAGACAGGTTTTCACCATGTTGGTCAGGCTAGGCTTGAACTCCTGACCTCATGATCTGCCTGCCTTGGCCTCCCAAAGTGCAGGGATTACAGGCGTAAGCCACTGCGCCTGGCCAAGAACGTGGTTTTTTATTCCTGATTTCATCTGGCATCTCTTGCTCTTGCGGGTGGGATGTTTCTGATCATCTGAGCATGCAACAGCTCCCCTTTGCTTTTCTCTCATCTTTAGATACTTGTTACGTCCTCTCCTTTGCCATCATCATGTTGAACACCAGTCTGCACAACCCCAATGTCAAAGATAAGCCCACTGTGGAGAGGTTCATTGCCATGAACCGAGGCATCAATGATGGGGGAGACCTGCCGGAGGAGCTACTCCGGGTAAGCAAGGAAGAATGGTCTTCATTCAAGTCAAGAAAGAGTTCACTGGGAACAGGATCGTCTTTTGTAGGAGGGAAGAAAAAACATACAGTTTATCAAGGGTCTCCTCTTTTAATTTATTTAACCATGTGAATTTCATTAAGAAAGTGGTAGTGAGGCCCAGCTACGGAATCAGGGAGGGGACAGTGGTTTGTAAACATGAAACTAAAAGCTTGAATAGAAGTCAGTCTGCTTCTTTATTTTCCTAATTGGGAAGTCTTATTTATTTTGTCACTGTGAGCTGCCCGAAAGCAGAAATGGTCATAATCTTCTAGTCTCAGCACCTAGCAGGCTTGGCTTACTACAGGCACATAATGAATGCTTGTGGAATGAATGAAGAGAAAGGGGAGGAGGAAAAAATATTTCTAGAATCAGAGACATAAATTGTCATCTTTTATCCCAGAATCTCTATGAGAGCATAAAAAATGAACCCTTTAAAATCCCAGAAGATGACGGGAATGACCTCACTCACACTTTCTTCAACCCAGACCGAGAAGGCTGGCTATTGAAACTCGGTAAGTGCATCTCTGAGTTAGGGCTCCTAAAGCTGAGACTTAGGAAGAAAGGCTGTGTGTGTGTGTGTGTGTGTGTGTGTGTGTGTGTGTGCATGCGTGTGTGTGCGTGCGTGTGTGTGTGTGCACGCACATGCATGTTCACATTCATGGACACACACACACCATGTAGGAAAGGGGGTGGCTTATAGGGGACTCCAGAGAGACTTTGGTATGAGTTCTGTTCTAACAAAGGTCCGCTTCCATAAAGGAAGTGACTTCATAGTCATTGCCCCATGGGACACAGAGACTACTGGGGACAGACTTTACTCCACCATAAATATTGCCCACATGTGTTTGTGCTCCACATTTTTACTCTTGAATTGGTTGACCAGGTTTTGTTTCAAGGCAGTTCCCTGAGCACCTGGTCCGTTTGCCTTCCCTGTCCCCATAACCACTGGGAGGGTGGCCGACCTTGTCCATCTTTCTACTTCCATCACACAGATTTGTACCTGGCGCTCCTGCCCCCGCCCCAGTGCATCGTCACTTCCTTCTGCATCTGGCTCCCCCACAGGCAGTGTGCATGGCAAGCCTAGAGCCCTTGGCTGCAGCTCAATCCACAGCACTCTTACTCATTCTTGGGCAGCGGTTTTTTTTTTCTTTTTTTTTTTTTCCACTCCTTTTCAATCTGAATCAGCCACATTAATTATTTTGTTCATTTAGAAAAGCTGAAAATGCATTTCTCTTCCCTTTGCCAGAAGTGATGAGCTTGTATTGCTGAGATTTGTGGTCATGCCTTGCCGTGAAGGTGACAGGGTGATCAATAGGAAAGACATTAGTAGGGTTTTCATACCCATTCATGTCCACATGTGTTTACTTTATTAATAGTTTCCGAACATAGAGCTCTAGACTCTCCGGACATAATGATGTCTTTTTTTTTTTTTTTTGGACACTAACAGGGTACTTTGCTCTGTTGCCTTCTGCTTTAGCCTTTGATGAGTTGGGTTCTCACATTAGCACGGGCTGTTCCGTCCTATACCAGCCCAACTGTTCGCCCCAGTGATTAGAAGTCAGTACTCTCTTGGTCATTACCGACACATCTAGGAAGGCTAAAATGGAATCCTTTATTTCTGACTAGGTCAGATAGCAATAGACTTTATATTTCCTTTTAAAGGTATATCCCAAATCCTTGTGCTTATACATGCTGACTTAATTCATAAATTCCCCTTACAGCACCACTTCACCAATCAGTTTTAAATATCTCTTGAATTGGCCATCATTTTATATATCTTTAAGCCAGCAGAATCTTTGAAGTTAAGGCTCTAAAATTACTAACCCCCATAGGCAGCCTTCCCTTCCACATTCCTATTGCCAAGTGGATGGAGTTAAAAGGAAACCTACTGGAAATGTTTAAAGTGTGTCCAAGTTTGGATTTACTTCCCCCTCCAGCGAGATTTGTTTAAATGCTAATACTAAGTGTTAGCTTTGACAGCCGAGATACTAAAATTAGAACAGTACAAAGATTATCTTGGTTCTTAGACCAGGATGACATGCAAATTCATGAGGCATCTCATATTTTAAAAAAGAGAAAATTTAACCAAGTGTGGGACTCAGTTTTAGCTCATTGCATTACTTTTTCTAAACCTCGATCAAATCCTTCTAGACTCCGAATATTGTGTTTTCATTGTAGCACACTTAGTATCACTCTTTATGTTTATGTGCTGCAGAAGGCAGGGCTTCCAGCCGTCTGTAGCTGTGTGTATATGTCTGTATGCATATAGCCATAAGAATGTGTATTCTTGTGTATACACATAAGTACATGTGTATTCATGGGTATACGTGTGTGCATTCTTACGCACACTTTAAAAAGTGACAGCCATCTCAAGAAAGACATTTAATTTTCTCTGAAATAGCCTTAGCTTTCTTTGCTCTGATTCTGGATGTACTAATAAACATTGGCTTTGTAAGAGCCGATTTGTGGCATCTTTGGGGCTAGGTTTCCAGTAGTGCCTCAAATCTTGCCTTGGTGAGGTGGGACGTGGCATGTAAGAGCCCCTCGTTCACGTGCCAGACAGTAGTGGGATCATTTGCCCATTTAGTGTTTTTAGTTCAGCTGTCTCCCCAGGCAGGCATGAATGTGACTGATACATTGCACTTTAAGATTAAGGAATTGGGTTTAATTTCTTTGTTTTAATTTTCTTTTCTCCCTCATTTGTATGTTTCCATGATTTTGGCTCTCCTTTTCCTTGCCCCAAACTCCAGGAGGTATGTAACCCTCAGCCTGCTCGCTCGCTCTGCTAGGCCACTGTCATTGCTGCAGCATTTTCTGATTTTGTTATTTTTGGTTATTTTGTTTTTTAATTGCTGGTGGTAGTGTTAATGCTGCTTCTAACTTAACTGTACAGTCCCTAGGGAACTGGTCAGGATCAGGGGTTTGGAGCAATTTTCGTTTTTCTCTTTTGGAGGAGTGTATGTTATATTCATTACTGAATGCAGTAATGCAAGAAAACATACAAGAGTGGGTTTGTAAAAGAAGAGGAAGTTTCCACGACATTTTCACTTGGAATTATTGGCTAAGACATGCGCTATGTTTGATATTCAATTTGACGTCCATTAATCGGCCTGACTGAAAGTTAATCTCTGACGTGGGGAAGAGGAGAAAGAAGAGAAGGAAGTCTTTCTTTTTTCTTCTTTTTTCAAGCTGAGACTTAACTCCAGAGAGAACAAAGTCTTGACTTCCCAAAGCTATGGAAAGCTTCTGATTTACCATGATGGAAAAGCACACTAGGGAAAGAATTAAATTAGACGATACTTAAGACATTTGCCCGTGCACGAAAAGGGGAAATGGTGTTTCCTAAACTCAAAATGATACCGAGTGAAGGTGAAAAAAACAACTCCAAACCAAAAAACCCTCCCTGAAGTCCTCGTGTTTAATTTCCTGGGGATCAGAGAAGGGTATTACAGCCTCGGCTCTGTTGTCATGTTTTGTTTTGCTCCCTCGCTTTTTCAGTGAGTCCTTGTTAAAGCCCCGAATCGGTCTCCTAGTTATGTTTTTGGTGTCTCCTCTCCATTTGCTGGTTTGGGGAAACATGTTTTCCTAGCCCGAGACACTTCAGGTTTGTGCCTAAGCATTCCCTGAGCAGTAGCCACACTTAAAAAGAACAACCCCAAACATGCACACTTACTCAGATGCTTCAGGGACTTGTCAGGTTGTTCTCAGCTGTAGGGGAAGATGGCATCCGGCCTTGATATCTCGAGGAGGTCACAGGAGGCCTGAGGAGCCGTGCAGTGGGAGGTGGTCCTGTGAGTTCCACAGGGACTGTCCTAGGCGCGCATTGATCTGTCTGCTTGTTTCATGTCTGCTTTTCTTTCCACGTGGAAATGTTCCCCGTGGGCCCACAGTGATGCTTTATGGTAGAGGTCTCTGTAATGCAACAAATTGTCCAGGGATAATAACCAAGCTTTTGTAACCAGGCAAAGAATTTCTTCTGGCTTTGCTTTTTCTCCTTGATTTCCTTCCATCTTGTTTCTTTTAGCATCTGACTTGCTTTTTCCATGATCTCCTATGTCCCAAGGGTTCCCCGGGTAGTGTCCTGTGATGGACCGCATGGGAGGTCAGCATGGGTTGATGTTCCCTTTGTGCCGAGCCTCCGTGGGCAACCAATGGCCTGCCAGGCTCGAAGACCAAAGCTCTCAGACTCTGAATTGGCGGAGGGGGTTCCTTTTTAAGAACAAATTTGCTTCAATCCTGAATACAGTCCTTGTCTTCTTTATCCTCCTTATTTAATTCTGCCCAGGCTTTCCTGTTTTCCATATGCATGTCATAGTATCCATTTATGGCTTTCTCTTAATTCATGCCACCTAACCTTTAGGGACCAGTGGCAAGGGCGCACATGAAACTTACAAGTCACTGGAGGGAGAGAGTCTCAATTTGCTTGATACAGCACAGGATGGGCAGGTGGATGGCATGTGCTTGCTTACAGCAAATTCCCTCGCATAACCTAGATCTGTGTCATTTGGGATCTTGGCAATTAATGATCAGTCACGTGAGCCCGCCTAGAATTCAGCATCCAAGCAGGGTGCTAAAAACTGGCCTGAAAGTCCAATGGTCCTTTTACTTGTCTGCCAGGACCTACGCTGGGACATTTTCTTTTCATAACATTATTTGATTACTCCCCTTAGGTTTCTCTGGTGTGAGCATGCAGGCAGGTCCTGGCAGTTAGAAATAATCCCTGTAAAACCAGTCTCCTCTTTGCTCAGCTATTTGTGATGAGGGTAAGAGAGAAAGCATGATTGGGGGTATGAGATTTATGCCCCATGGTCCTTGCTATTTAGGAAGATTGGAGAAGCGGTATTGTCTGTAGGTTAAGTCTTAGCAGAAGAGCAGGGCACAAGAAGTGTTTCTAGAATGCCATGCATAGCTTCACAGGTAAAGGCCTTAGGGATAAGTTTTGAGTGGTTCATGTTCAGAAAATGTTCCCTTGATGGGAGGGAGGTGGAGGAAAAGAAAGCCTGTGGTCCCGATTTGACAGCAGGTGTAGCTTCATTCAGATAGGCTTGGGGAAATTTTTCCTTCCTTCATGTCTGTCTCAGCATAACTTCACGACCCCAACCCCAACTTTTTTTTTTTTGAGAGGGAGTCTCCCTCTGTCACCCAGGCTGGAGTGCAGTGGCGCGATCTTGGCTCACTGCAACCTCCACCTCCCAGTTCAAGCGATTCTCATGCTTCAGCCTCCTGAGTAGCTGGAACTATAGGCATGTGCCACCACTCCCAGCTAATTTTTATATTTTTAGTAGAGATGGGGATGCACCATGTTGGCCAGCGGGTCTTGAACTCCTGACCTCAAGCGACCCAGCCACCTTGACCTCCCAGAGTGCTGGGATTATAGACGTGAGCCCCTGTGCCCGGCCATGACCCCAATGTTTTGTGCTGAGAAATACTAAAAAGAAGCAAGGGAGGCCCTTGCCAGCCTCTGAGCCACTGCCGCCGGAGCTTGTTTTGCCATGGTTGTATTTGCCAGCTGTTTCTGTTACAAGCTCCAGGTGAGAAGCCCAGAACAGAAAAGGCTCCTGAGGCCACCTCTCAGTACGAGTTGATTCTTCCTTGATAGAGGAATTCTGCTTTGATTCTCACCCAGGACTTGGGAGATTTTGTTTTCAGAACACTAGCACATAAGGTTAAGAGCCAGTGTAGAAGCTCACTGTAATCATGAAGGTGAGGAAGAGAGTAGAACCACAGGGATTTACTTCATGTTCCAGGGAAAGTGTGGATTTGATTGTGAAGGCTCCCAGCATCTCCCCTTCTGCTTCCTCCTTCCTTCACCTCCAGTGAAACACTCCTTATGTGCCGGGCTGCTTGTCAGTAGCAGAGTAGCCTGCACTAGGTGCTGACCCTTCCCTCTTTTTCTGTTCTTTGGCGATTTCTACCACATAGGCTTTTTGCGGACTCTGGCAAATTTGCATTGTTTGTCATTATTGCCCCAGGTTTTCCCGCCACAAACCCATGCTCATCCTGCTGTCCCGATTCCATCTCCAGGTGTCACCTAGATGCGCTTGCTGTGCTTGTACCCACAGGCTTTCACTTTGTGAAAGGCGCTTGTGTTTCGGCTCTGTGTCTTGTTACTGATGTCAGTGTTGTGGGCTCCACGTTCTCCTGATGCCGCTCCCCCAGCCCTCTCTGAGAAGAGAGGGTGTCGTGTGTGTGCGTGGAGCCTGCGCTTGTCTGGGTGTCTCTTGTCGAACGTGCATCTCTTTTTGCTCTGCAGGTGGCAGGGTAAAGACTTGGAAGAGACGCTGGTTCATTCTGACTGACAACTGCCTTTACTACTTTGAGTATACCACGGTGAGCACCTGCTGGTCGGTCTCCAGAGTAGGGATGGGCAAAGTCTCCGGTTCCAAGTGTCTCTAATCAGACGTGGTTGAGGAGACCATTGGATTTGCCCTTCTGTGTCTGTGGGGGATGGGGGAGAGTTTAAGCAAAGTGGAAGAACTGAGGTAATTATCAGAATGGGGAACCCCTGAGAGGATGTGCGCACCTTAAACGGCACTGGGGCTCAGAGCAGGCACCCGGTTCCGATGAGACAGGAAACACCCGGCCTGGAGGAGGGAGAGCATGGAATAGCAGCACTAGAAATGGGTTTTGGAACTGGGCTAGAAAGAATGAATTTGCATTGGTTGCCGAGAAAGAGTATGTGGCCGTAATCGAAAGGGAGATGAAAAGAAAAAGGAAATAAACGTAATTTAGAAAATTTACCTATTCTGGGTTAGCAGAAATGTGATTTCAGAAGAAACAGCCCAAGGGGTAAAATATATAGTGGGGGAAAAGGAAGTGAAGTGAAATGGGAAAAGTTAATTTGAGATTATCTGGAGTTTTAAGAAGTTTTGTTGGTTTTTATTCAGTGGGAGAGACAGCTGCAAATTTGTTTTATATATGTATATCCCTTTTGTAATAATAGCTAAAGAGAATAAAAATCATAAATTAGCTCTTTTCAGAGCTCCCTCTAAGCAAGGTACCCAGAACCCTGGCAAGTTAGCACTAGGTGTGGAGACCGTGGCTTACTGGACTGGTGATGGGGTGCTTTTTCTGCCACCTTTCTTGGTCATTGTAAGGGCAAAGCGGGCATACCCCCATGGCATTGAACTTTTGTCTTAAAATAAATCAAGCCCGTTGAGTTGAGAATACTTTGCTTTTATTCTCCAAGTATATCTTCATGGAGCAAAAGTCATTGATCCCACTGAGAAAATTAAGACTCAGAAGTATCTTTTTAAATAAGTTTAGAGCAAAATGAGGCTTAAGTAAAACACTGAAATCCTGACTATATTCACCGGTCACTTATTTAGGACCAAGAAACAGGTACATGTCTTGGCATTTTCTGCTGTGAGGCGTGAAGCTGGGTTTCCGTCGTGTCCAACACTTAGCGTTGTTCTCCATCCCCACGGACATCGTGCACATGCAGCTTCTCACGCAGGGAATGCACTTGGTAGCCCATCAGGCTGCAGATCAGAGCCGCTCCTTCTGATGGTTTGGTGACTGAGGATAGTAAATCACTGTGAAGGGAATTCTGGCCGGGATTTCATATGTTGCGGGGGCTCAGCTCATGCCCTGCAAGTTCTACACTGGCTTTGCTTTTCTGTTGTTACAGTCTTTTTGTATGAGAGCAATACACTTCAAATATCTGCAAAATAATAAAAAGCTGCTTTCTGCTTCACCCCCAAAGTACCACCGTGAACATCTCGGTACATTTTTTTCTGTTTTGTTCACCCTTCTGCCCCATATTTTGCCTCTTTTCTGAAGACACCTACACTAACGATGTCTTTAACATCGTGTCTGAATTTGTCTCGCTATTCTCTGGGTCAAAATGATACATAAGCATCTAAGTGGTGTACTCCTAAGTCCTGGACAATCCTATAGCAATGCTATGAGATTCTAGAATCTTGTGGTTTTTCATGCTGCCCACAATAGTGGTGTCACCTTAATCCTTAATTCAGCAACATTTATTCAGCAAAGTGTAGCATTTTATCCAGCGATGGAAATACAGAGAAAAATACATTTCTTTCTTTTCTTTTTTTTTTTGAGATGGAGTCTCGCCACTGTGTCTCCCAGGCCGGAGTGCAGTGGTGGTGTGATCTTGGCTCACTGCAACCTTTGCCTCCTGGGTTCAAGCGATTCTCCTGTCTCAGCCTCCCGAGTACCTGGGACTAGAGGAGTGCGCCACCACATCACCATTGGGCCAGGTGGTTTGAATCCTGACCTCAGGTGATCCGCCTGCCTCAGCCTCCCAAAGCGTGGTTACAGGTCCCCTGTCGCCTGGGCTGGAGTGCAGTGGCGCGATCTTGGCTCACTGCAAGCTCCGCCTCCTGGGCTCACGCCATTCTCCTGCCTCAGCCTCCCGAGTAGCTGGGACTACAGGCGCCCACTGCCACGCCTGGCTAATTTTTTTGGTATTTTTAGTAGAGACGGGGTTTCACCATGTTAGTCAGGATGGTCTTGATCTCCTGACCTTGTGATCTGCCCGCCTCGGCCTCCCAAAGTGCCGAATACATTTCTTAAGACACAGAGAGGATGCTGTCAGAGTTAAGATGGTAGACTGAAACTTCCACACAGAATTACCTAGCAGAGCAAAAGACTAGTAAAAAAATAAGTAGGGAAAAATAGCAACCAAGCAGGGGAAGGGGCAGAACGAATTCAGTGCACTGCAGCCCTGGGCTGCAGCGGAAGCAGCAGTGGCGGGGGCAGCAGTCAGGAGCAGTGTGCAGGGTTTCTACCTCACAGCCCGGGATTTGAGGAGACCTGGCAGTCTCGCTGGTTTCTCAGGTCTAGGAGGAAGCAAACTGAATGGGACTTGTTATTTTTTCCTCCCTGATCAACGAGTAGTAAAATCTCCTGCTGGGTGGACATTGGTGAAATGGGAAAGGTGAAAAAAGCAGCTGTTATAGACATAAGTAAAGGCTCAGACTGTATATTCAATGGGGAACACATGGAGGGTCTCCCATGAGCATGATATCCGTCCCCAAATACAGGGGTCCTCAACCCCAGGCCATAGGACAGTACCAGTCTGTGGCCTGTTATGAGCCAGGCCACACAGTGGGAGGTGAGTGGCAGGTGAGCAGTGGAAGCTTCATCTGTATTTACAGCCAGTTGCTCCCCATCACTCACATTACCTCCTGAGCTCCACCTCCTGTCAGATCAGTGGCAGCATTAGATTCTCATCGGAGCACGAACCCTATTGTAAATTGTGTGGGCCGGAGATCTAGGTTTTGCACTCCTTCTGAGAATCTAATGCCTGATGATCTGAGGTGGAGCTGAGGCAGTGATGCTAGCGCTGGGGAGTGGCTGCAAATACAGATGAATGTTAGCAGAGAGGTTTGACTGCACAGAAACCATAATAATACATCAGTTGCTTGCAGATTCATCAAAACTCTATCAGTGAGTGGCAAGTGACAATTAGCCTGCCTCTGGTGGCAGGCTTTATAGTGGCAAGTGAGCTGATGTACTTCAATTGTACAGCTGTATCTGGTGGCAGGCTTTAAGTCAGAATCCAACACTTATTTCAGTCCATGCATGGCCTGCCCGTTATTTTATTTACCACTGCCATCTGCATCTCTTTCCCACACTGTGTACTTGTCTCAGCCACGGTTTTGGTAAGCCCACTCACCAACCCTAGCCAAAATGAGTAAAAACCAAATGTCACTGGAGAGCTTCTGTGAAAAGGGGGAGAGACCCATTGATGAGACAGCAGAAGACGCCAAGACTGTCAACAAAAATAAAGCTGCATAGTAAAGAAAATGCCAAGAGATCTACTCAAATTCTAGGTTCATTTCAACAGGTGATCACATTCACCACGCCCACTTTGTAGAATATGTGGTGACCAACTACCCAACAAAGCCATGAAAGCTTCAAAACTGCTTCACCATGGAGAGAAAGCACCCTGCATCAAAAGACAAGCCTTTGGAGTTTTCAAAAGAAAAAAACATAAACATCAAGAACAGAAGCAATTATTGAAGGCCACCCCTTCATCAAATATGTCTGCACTGAAAGCATCATTCTTAGTGTCTAACTGCATTGCCAAAGCCAGGACTGGCTGTTGGTGAAGAGTTGATCCTGCCTGCTGCTAAGGACATTTGTCATGACCTTTTAGGAGAGGCTGTGGTTCAAAAGGTGGCACTTGTTGCTCTTTCGGCCAGCACCATAACTAGATGGATTGATGAAATAGCAGCAGATACTGAGGCACAATTGTTAGAGAGGATTAATGAGTCACTGTGGTACTCAATCCAGGTTGACAAGTCCACCGATGTTGACAACAAGACAACAATGCTTGTTTTTCTGTGACATATTTTTCAGGGGGATGTTCATGAGGATATGTTATGTGTGCTTTAGTTGCCAACCAACACCACGGCTGCTATTCAAGTCTTTGAATTATTACATATCAGGGAAACTGAGCTGTTTTGTTTTGTGTTGTTATATGCATGGATGGAGCGGCTGCCGTGACTGGACAGCTACTCAGGTCAAAGAGGTCACTTCTAAATGTGAGTCTATGCAGTATGTCATCCATAGAGAAGTGATGGCTAGCCAAAAAGTGTCACCTGAACTTAACAACATTTATGCAGGATGTAATTAAAATTACCAACCACATTAAAGTACATGCCCTAACTCAGGTCTGTTCATGCAGCCCTGGGAGGAGATGGATGCAGAGCACACACGGCTGCTCTGATACACAGAGTGAGATGCTTTCTAAAGGCACATCACTGGCCAGAGTTTCTGAGTTACAACAGCCACTTCAGAGATTTCTTCTAGAAAAAGTCACCACTAGCAGCGCATTTCAGTGACACAGAATATAGGTCAGGAAACTTGCGTACTTGTGTGACAGATTAAACCTACTCACAAACTCAAACTGTCACTTCAGGGGAGAGTGACAAGTGTGTCCCAGTCGGCAGATCCAGTGGCTGCTTCAAAGCCAAACTGGAATTACAGGGGTGATGAGTGAACACTGAGATTTCTGACATGTTTCAAACATTAGAGAGATTGTGAAAGAGACGGAGCCAGGGCTTTCTTTCCCCCAGCTGGTGCATGTCACCTGCCTCAGCTTTCAGAAGAGCTTGAGCGATACTTCCCAACCACAAAAGAACCTGAACTGGAAAGGAATGGATCCGTGACCCATTCGAGAATAAGCCAGGTGAATCAACTTTGCCAGTGCTAGAAGAGGATCGACTGCTTGAGATCGCAAATGACAGTGGCCTTAAAAGTACGTTTGAGACAACTTCAAATCTCCATATGTTCTGGATTAAAGTCAAGGCAGAATATCCTGAGATTGCCCCAAAAGCACTGAAAGCCTGCTTCCACGCCCAACATCCTGTCTTTGTGAAGCAGTGTTTAATGCAGTGACAGCAGCCAAAGAGTGATTACAGAGTAGACTGGACACAAGCAACACATGTTGGGTGTTACTGTCTCCCATCACCCCCAGATGGGACTATCTAGTTGCAGGAAAACAAGCTCAGGGCTCCCACTGATTCTACATTATAGTGAGTTGTATAATTATTTCATTATATATTACAGTGTAATAACAATAGAAATAAAGTGTACAATAAATGTAACGTAGGCTGGGCGCGGTGGCTCACGCCTGTAATCCCAGCAGTTTGGGAGGCCAAGGTGGGCGGATCACCTGAGGTTGGGAGTTCGAGACCAGTCTGACCAACATGGAGAAACCCCATCTCTACTAAAAATAAAAAATTAGCCAAGTGTGATGGCACATGCCTGTAATCCCAGCTACCAGGTGAGGCTGTGGCAGGAGAATCGCTTGAACCCGGGAGGCGGAGGTTGCGGTGAGCCAAGATCACGCTATTGCACTCCAGCCTGGGCAACAAAAGCGAAACTGTGCCTCAAAAAATAAAAATTAATTAATTATTTATTTATTTAATGTAATGTGCTCGAATCATCCCGAACCATCTTCCCTCCCCTGCTTTGGTCCATGGAAAAATTGTCTTCCACGAAACCAGTCCCTGGTACCAAAAAGGCTGGGGACTGCTGCCCAGATAGATGGAGCAAACCCTGACGTTGGATACTTACAATCCCAGAGGAAAGACCAGAACTCAGGGAGTATCTTAGATGAGCTCTCCCACCACTCACCATTCTCTTACGAGACTGCATAATATGCTAGAATGCAGAACACCTGGCCGCCCACCACAGGTCAGGGTAAGTGGTTAGGGGGACACAAGCAGATCAGAGATTCATGGGAGGAGAACCAGGGGTCACTCACAGATTTACCAGAGCCAGCTGGAAGGCCAGAAACGCAAGGTTTCCGTCTTCAAACAAGTGAGAACCCAAGCAATAGCATATACTTACAATGTAACCATTAATATATAATCATAGAATTATAACTTATTTATTGACAGATAAGTTAAAACTTGAAGGAGTGGAACAAATTAGCTGAAAATATAATCATGTCCTGTAAATATAATGTCTTAAATGCTTGAGCCAGTCACAGAGATTATATCTGAAAAAGACAAGTATTAAAACAATGAGAGAAAAGCTAGCAGATGCAGAGAACAGAAGACGATCCCAGTAATACCAGAGTAATTGGTGCCTGCAGAATCAAAGATACAGTGTGGCATGAGGTTATTTCCCTGAGAAAAAGGAAAAAGCCCTGAATCTGCAAATCAAAGAAGACACCGTATTTCAGGAAACTTTGTTACAGAAAGGGTAGCTCCAAAGCCTGGCCCCTTTAGACCATTGAACTCGGAGCCAAGTGTCTGGTCATTCTGTTGGAAAAAGCAGATCATCTCCAGCAGCTTTTAGTCCCAGAAGTTAAAGCATCAAGGTCTGCACAGTTTCGAAGAGAAGAATGACCCAAGACCCTTTATCCAGCCACGTTGTCGTTTAAGTAAAGCACAGCTGGCCGCACTCTCCTGAAGAAAACATGTGAAATGCGGCACTTTGGAACCCTTCTTGAAAACAAAATTGCTTGACAGTAACATCCAGCAAGTAAGAGAATGAATCACAAGAAAGGCCCCGGGAAGTAAAAGACTGGTAGTGAGCACTGAACTATTCATTTAAATACATAACTAATACTTAAATATACAACCAATACTAAAATATGCTTAAGTACAGAATACGAAAATATACTTAAGTATGGAACTAATACCAAAATATACTTAAGTATAGAACTAATAGCTAAATATACCTCATATAGAAGTAATAGCTAAATAAACTTAAATATAGAGCTAATACTAAAATATGCTTAAATATAAAACGAATACTAATTAACCAGAAATTGTGGCTGCAGGATAGACCATGAATGTTATAAACCTGGGCAATGTAAAAGTGAAATAATCAATAAAAATCAGGAGGTGGAAGGAGGAACGATGTGAAGAGTTAGAAGATTTTGTACTTTTTAAAATGCAGAGTCAAGAAATATTGTTAAAATGGAAGCATGTTGTATTTTTTTAAAAGAATGAGTAAAACCTCTTTTTTTTCATTTTTATTTTTTTTTGAGACAGAGTCTTGATCTGTCGCCCAGGCTGGAGTGCAGTGGCGCGATCTTGCAGTGGCTCACTGCAACCTCTGCCTCCCGGGTTTAAGAGATTCTCCTGCCTCATCCTCCTGAGTAGCTGGGATTACAGGCACGTGCCACCACATGCGGCTAATTTTTGTATTTTTAGTAGAGATGGGGTTTCACCATGTTGGTCAGGCTGGTCTCAAACTGCTGACCTCGTGATCCGCCCGCCTCAGCCTCCCAAAGTGCTGGGATTACAGGCGTGAGCCACCGCGCCTGGTCAGACCTCTTAATGTTTTCATAAACTTCTTTTTTTTTTTTTTTTTTTTTTTTGAGACGGAGTCTCGCTCTGTCACCCAGGCTGGAGTGCAGTGGCGCAATCTCGGCTCACTGCAAGCTCTGCCTCCCGGGTTCACGCCATTCTCCTGCCTCAGCCTCTCCGAGTAGCTGGGACTACAGGCGCCCGCCACCACGCCCGGCTAATTTTTTTGTATTTTTAGTAGAGACGGGGTTTCACTGTGGTCTCAATCTCCTGACCTCGTGATCCGCCCGCCTCGGCCTCCCAAAGTGCTGGGATTACAAGCGTGCGCCACCGCGCCCGGCCTCATAAACTTCTTTGTCTTAACTTGAATAAGGTTATTTCAGGAACTCTTGTGGTAAAGAAACATTTACTTTGAAGTTCAACACTTCTTCAGTTTCTGCTTCCTTTTTTCCCTGTTAAATTCTAAACAATTAAAATAGAATGTGTTTTATGAAAATAATACCACTTGAAATATCCCATTTTCATAAAACCTGTTTCCCTCTCTCTGTACACACACAAAATATCTTCACCTAATGTCAGCAATAATTTAGGAGTGATTGGATTTGGAGTATTTTTAAACCTTTCACCTGTATTCTTTTCTACAATATTTAGTTCTTTATAATAAGCAATTCATATTTTTACAACAACAGTGATTGTTCTTAAAGACAAATTTAAAAAGCCAAACATGTTGGCCTCGGTTATTTGCCTCTTCACAAGGGAAGTGAGTGGTTATTGGGCACGCACAAGTCATCAATGAGGGGTGCAGCCTGCCTATTCTTAGGGCTGCCAGAGTCCACTTGAAGTTCTAGACGGGGGCCTTTTTAATGTTTGGGATTTTACACTGCTGCCCAGGAGCTTAATGTTCAGTTGTTTCCATCAGTGGTTCTCATTCTGTCTTTCACTCCAGCACTGAGGGATAGCGTGAGCACCTGTCTGTGATGCTGGCTCACTCAAGCCAGTTCTCAAGTGGCAGGATGAGTGTGCTAAGAAGAGCGAGGAGGGCCACGCTCTGCAGGATGGAGCAGGAAAGAGGCGGGGCCAGGAAAGATACCAGAATCCCCAGTGGGTTCTCCCAGTGACCAGGAGGGTCTTTTTATAACTTGGTCCCCACTCCCAGGCTGAAGACCATGGGTGTAAATCATTTTGGTTTAAAATCATTTTCCATCGAGAACGTGCATCACGCATGTGTAACCCGGATGCCACAGGCCTCACCAGTCAGAGTATACATTATGTCACATACTTATTGAGGTCCAAAGTGTGATTACTCTTAGACCACCCACCTGCTCGCCTGGTGATGCCTCAACCCAGTTAACCCAGCGGAATCCTCAAAAGGTGCAGGCACCAGTGAAACCCTAGAAGTGAGAATGGAGAGGGTAAAAACCAGAAGCAGAATTGGCTGAGAACTGTTTAGGAAACAGACCAGCTGTCGCCCTCACCTCATGCCCCTGAGGGCCTGTCTCCACCCCCCAGGCAGAAGTCTGAGCACTCGCTCACAGGAGAGACTGACACCAAGCGTTTCTGGATGAGGGACCCTAGGCCTAGTTGAAGGCAGGGGCATTTTCCCCAGACAGGAGTGTAGGGTAAATGCACCCTTCTCGAATGTCGAGGACTTCTCCCACCCCCAGCTTCCCCTCACTCAGCTCTAGGAACCACAGGTAGCCAGGTCTGTAGCTTGCAGACAGAGTGGGAAGCTTCTCTGCCCAAGAAGAGATGCGTGAGGATATTTAGTCAGATTCCCCAGCAGACAGCCTAGTGAGAGGGCCCTCGTAGATGGCCACAGTCCACAGGCTTCGGGTCCCAGTCAGCTCTTAGTCTTCCACTCTTCAAATGGGACAACCAGGGAGTCCCAGATACCTGAGGAATTCCTGCCAGCTGAGAGCAGGTAGAGACCAAAGCAGCCGAACAGCCAAAGAGCAACTTGGATGAGACGGTGGGGGGTCCAGGAAGAAGAAGGGTCCGCCGCCAGCTCTAAAGAGACTCTCGGCCATCTCAGGTGACATCACAGCTGCGAAACAAGAACAGGATCCTGTATGAAGCCACGGAACAAAAATAATAAAAAAAAAATCCTCCTGGAAATTCAAAGCATGGTAGAAGTGAAAACTCAATGGAAAAGTTGGAAGAAAAGCATTAAGAAAATCTCCTAGAAAGAATAAAAAGGCAGAGGGAAAATAATAAAGGAAAGACTTATTTTCCAAAGAAGAACTAGTCCAGGAGGTCTAGCATGTTCCAGAGAAGCTGAGAAAACGAAGAGGAGGTAACCCTTGACAAAATAATTTTTAAAAACCTCCCCCAAATGACGGATGTGTTTCCAGGTTGGAAGGCTTACTGAATACCCTGCATGATGACTGAAAATGAATGCACGCCAAGGCTGCCTCCTTAGGGGCCTCAGAGCACCGAGGACACAGAGGACGGCAGTCATGTGCAAAGCACCAGCAACCAGAACAGCTTTGTACGGGGTGATATTGAATGCTGAAGGCAGGAATGCTGGGCGTCCCAGTCTTGGAGGAGGGTCACGTCCAGCCTAGATTGTTAGGCCCAGCCAGGTAGCAGCCAGGTGTGAGGGTCAAATAGAAACATTCTTAGCCAAGTGAGATCTCAGAAATGTTACCACCCACACACCCTTTCTCAGGATGCTGGTGGAGGACAAAGGCCTTGGTTGTAGGAAACCAGAGATCTTGAAACCTCTTGTTTCAAGAGTGGAGGGAAGAGTGCTCTGGAATGGAGAGTGCTGAGCTTAAGGATGAAGCAATTTACCAAGTGTCAAGGCAACCAGTCCAGACTGGAACAGGTTTCAGAGGCTCCAGGAAGGATTACTTCAAGAAAGGAAAATTAATAGGATGCCTGATACAAATTAGCATTAGCAAGGAGATTTTGATAAGAGGTTAACCATTTGCAATTGGTTTTGGTGGTAAGGTCACAGAAATAAAAATCAAAGGAACAACTCACTTCTCCCCCCTCCATAATTTTGGTTCCAGTGGGGAAGGAAGCTTTTCGGGAAGGAAAAAATTAGGAAGTTCACTATATGGCACAGGTCAGAAGAGAAACATGGTGTTAATGAAGACACTATATAGCCCTACCTCAGATGACCAGATCGTTATTTGAGGAGGATGGCGGGTATGAATATGCCTGGGTAAGAGGAGGAGCTCAGTCCTCTCCTGTAGGTAACATCTAAAATCAAGCACTCAAAAGGCAGCAGTTCTAATACGGTATTTTGGAGATGTGTGAGATACAGGGTAAAGACCAAGCAGGTTGACTTGAAGAAGTTGGAAATAGTTGCTACCTGGGATGGGGAAATGGCTGAAAGACTCTTTTTCGCTTTTAGAGAACTCATAGAACTGGTTGGTTTTTTTTTTTTTTTTGAGACGGAGTCTTGTTCTGTCGCCCAGGTTGGAGTCCAGTGGTGCTATCTGAGCTCACTGCAAGCTCCATCTCTCGGGTTCACACCATTCTCCTGGCCAAATATAAAGACTTTAACAGTGCTAGGACTTGGCCATGGGTTGGCTGGATATCAGGGGACTGTGAAGCTGCCGTCAGACGTGTGCTGGAAGTGTCTGCAGTGCCGTGCCTTCTGCAGATGAGACGGGACTAGTTGGCGAGTGCAGCTCTGTTCTGGACAGGAGTCGAGGTGCCTTTGGAAATCCAGGTGGAGTTGTCAAGATGGCGGTGTCTCTGAGGATTGCACTGTCTGGCGGTGGGGCGATGGACAGAGGCAGTGAGTGGTTAATGGTCTGACCCACAGCTGCAGTCCCAAGCATCAGGGGCACTAGGGTGAAAGTAGGAAAGGCTTCCTGGAGTTGTTGCCCCAGAACTGAGGCTTTGGAGGTGAGTGGGAGAGCCAGGCAAAGGGAAGACGGAAAGGTTCTTTCTAGGGGAAAGGGGCCCGCACACTCCCTGCTTGAGGACCGTGCCCAGGTCATTGCCGGCCACACTCTCACGGTGTCTGTTGATTCTTCTGGGCTTTCTACTTGCAGAGGACTTCCAGTTATATTGACAGTCCTCAGACATTTTTGGCATTATTCTTGTTTAGAATGTAAGGAGTTCTCTTAGGCTGATTTGTGAACTTCATGTCCTGGGAGAAGGCAGGAGAGTTCAGATGAGTTGCCCGCGAGGAATCTGACAGTGTGTGTCCTTAAACTGTGATCTTAAACTTCCTCTCTTCAACTGTTCTGTAGGATAAGGAGCCCCGTGGAATCATCCCTTTAGAGAATCTGAGTATCCGGGAAGTGGAGGACTCCAAAAAACCAGTGAGTATTTTTGCTGAGATATTTTGAGGGGAGAGAGGGGATGGGCATTTCAAAGATTTTTTTTTAAAAACTCAAAACCAAAAAACTGAAAAGCGCGATCAGGCTTTTATTTAGTCTAATTTTTTATTATATTGCTCAAGCCAAAGATGAGCCTCGAAATCACTTCTTCCTGTGCCATCCGTCTGCTTTATCATTTCACTTAGTGAATGTCACATGAGGTGTAGAAGTTGCCCCTCCTGCAATGGCAGCGGCAAGCATGCATGAGTGGGCTATGTAGTTTATAACCTTGGGACGCCTTCCATTTATTTTTCCTTTGTTTTGGACTATCATGATATGACTGGCTTGACTTTAAAAAGTCTTAAGTAACCTGCAGTTCTCTCCATATTTTACATGCATTGGAAGTGGAGCTAACTTATATCAGGCCGATATGTTTGCAAACGAGACTTATTGATATACAATTTACAGTCTCCAGAATTCCACTTCTAGGCTTCACTTTTCCACAGGAAAGTATGTATTCCTTGTATTTTGTGAAGGTCAGAATAAAGGGGCTTTGGGGAAAGAAATCAGCATGTTTCTCAGTTAACAGCTTCCTTTGCTCCACTCTCTCCCTCTCTGTTTTGATTCTCAGAACTGCTTTGAGCTTTATATCCCCGACAATAAAGACCAAGTTATCAAGGCCTGCAAGACCGAGGCTGACGGGCGGGTGGTGGAGGGGAACCACACTGTTTACCGGATCTCAGCTCCGACGCCCGAGGAGAAGGAGGAGTGGATTAAGTGCATTAAGTAAGTGACTGCTGAGAAAGGGAAGTGCGCGCCTGATGCGGCCCTCACCTCACCAGGTGTTGATCGTCTTAGTGGTTAAACATACCGCCCGCATCTCTTCCGTGCTCCAAGTTCTTAGGGAAGCTTCGTCCTGGTTCTCAGCTGACGATTTCCCAGGAGGCCTTTGGATTCTTGGCTATTACAGCATATGTAAGAGAGCACGTCCCATCTGGGTTCCCCACGTGTCCTCATAGACCCAAAATAGGAAGAGGCGAGTGAGCTACCCGCACAGATGCCATCTGCTCAACTGGTCTTTCTGTGTCTGACGAAGCCGCTCTCATTCTCATAGTGATAGCTCAGAGGAGATAGTAGTCATGTTCTGTAATTTGTGAATCCTGTGAGTCACCATTTTCCTAGCTACAGATGAGGAAACTGAGGCCTATAGAGGTTAAGAAATTTGCTGGAAGTCACATACCGTGATCCAAGGTCCGGGAGGAGGGAGAAGCTTCCTCAGGGTTCCACAGCTGAGAAGTGGAGCTCCCAAATCCAGGCCTCTGACTCCTAGCTCTCGGCTCTGTCGGCTCCACTGGGCCACGCCATGTAAGGTCTGTCACGGGGCTGGAAATTTCCTGATGTGACAAGTATCTGGAAACATGGCTTTCTAAAGCCAGTTGGCTTCTCTTGCTTAATGTTCTTCTCTGGGACTTGGTCCACCTGGCTCTCCCTCCAGTCCCTGTGCGAGGGTCAGCAGTGAGCATTCTGACTTTGCCTTCCCTCGGTGATCCTTTCTCCTAAGAGCACAGCCTTGTCCTCTCCCTCCTGGGTGCTTCATCCATGAGAGTTCACCTAGCTGTTTTCCTGAGAAAGACTCCTCAGCTGCCTGTGACTTCACCTGGAAAACAGGGAGAATGTGCCCACAGGTGACTGCCAAGGCTCCTGTAAGTCCTCTGTGTACTGTGTGACAGGCTTTCTCCCACCCAGACTACAGCCCCGTTCCCGAGGGAGTGCAGTATCCTCTAGCCTTTGTTTTATCTTTTGGTATTTCTACTCAGACCAGTGTAGGTTTTGGCCGAGGCTAAATACCTTAAAACTGACTGAAGATGGAGATGATGTGATGATGGAGGGAAAGGAATAGATGATGTATCCTCTCAAAAGTAAATTCATGCAATGAAAACAGACAGGAACCAGCTGGAGAGAGGATGGATTTGGCACCAGGTCACGCTGTGCTGAGAGTCCTCGCTCTGTCTCTCTGAGCGCAGTGCCTGGTAGGTGGGTAACCTACCTCTTCTGTGTGATAGAGGTCATTTCTGCCTCACGGGGCTCTTTTGAGGATTAAATGAGATCGTGTAGTGGGCATGGGGTTTGGCAGCTTCCCTGGCATGACAGCCATCATGGGAAGTGTGGCCCTGAGCAGGGGCCAGCCCACCCTCCATTGAGCAGACACGGCGCCACGGTGCTTTCAGAGTCCCCTACCAGTAATGGCACAAGCCCTGTGTTCTGGGGAAGAAAACAGCACTGTTGTGGGGGACCTGTATCCTTTTTTTAACATACTGAAAAAAAATTTATTGAATCATTATGAAATGTATTTTTTATATAAGATTTGAAGTAAGGGTTGTAAGTTTGTTCTCACGAATGAATAGCTGATGGTCCGGACACCATTTATGGATTCATTGGCGTCGCCCCCACTGACTTCATGTGCTCTCCTTAGAGTGTACCCAGCTCCCCCGCCACGCTTCATGCACCTGCCGCTCGGCCGCGCCTCCCAGCGTAGCATCGTGGTGTGCTTTGACTGTGCTGGCTGGCGGGTTCCCTGTCCTCCCCTCACTGGTCTTTCAAAAGTTTTGGCTGGTTTTGTACATGTGTCTTTCATATGGTTTTTACTTCTATAGTCAGAAAAACTAAGCATTTTTCAAAGTCACATTTAGAATCATTCAACCCTTTCATGAGCGTGAGTGCCAAGTTCTCCTGTGGGCTTGCTGGGCTCCTCTGCTCTGTCCCGGAGCGGGCTGGCCTCAGCCTGGGGATCTGCAGATACCCTCTTGGCACTCTGCAGGCATGCCGTCCTCAAACCTCCTTGGACCCAGTGCGAGGTGGGCCCATTAGGATGATTATCCCCATTTCACACATGAGGACACTGAGGCACAGCAAAGTTGAGTGAGTTGTCCAAAACCACACAGAGGTGGAGCTGGTCCTCAAACCTGAGCAGTGTGACTCACGCAGCTGCACTGGTAACCACCGTGCAGCCTCAGCTGTCCTTGGCCCTAGATACTTCTCCCAGTGGAAACATTGGTGACAACAGGAGCAGGAAGATGATCTGGCTGGTGGATGCCTCCTCCCCAGTATTGCCAGAAAGGCTTTCAAAGTCAAGTTCAGGACATGTTTTCCTCTCACGAAGTGCTTTTCCTAGAGTTCCCAGCACCCTCAGTTCTAGTGCCCCTGCCGTGCGGGTGGTCCCAGCACCCTCAGTTCTAGTGCCCCTGCTGTGCGGGTGGTCCCAGCACCCTCAGTTCTAGTGCCCTGCCATGCGGGTTGTCACAGCATTCGGTTCTGTAGAATCAGGTGTGTTCTCTAATGCCGGGACTTTCTTCACGCTGTACCCAGAGGTACAGCAGTAGAACTGCGTGTCAGTGGTAACAGCAGCTGCCATCGAGTGTGTCGGCCAGGTGCTGAGATGTGCTCTTTGAGTACGGGATCTCTTTTTGACTCTCTGGAACCCAGGGAGGTGGAGGTGGGGCATCTCCAGCTCGCACGTGAGGAAGTGAGAGTTGAGGAGCAGCAGGCAGGGCCAGGCCTGGGGCCTGGTGTCCGACCGCAGCCCAGCCCCCCTCATCACCTGACACTGTGCCTCTGCACACAGGGCAGCGCCACACATACCTCTCTGCAGAAACCCCCAGCTTACCCAAAAGGGTTGGCCTACCCAGGAAGCCAAGGGAGATTCACCCCAACACCTCCAAAAATGAAAGCACGTGTTCCAGCCACCAGACTCCCTCGTGAAAGCACTTTGGGTGGTCAGACTGCTTCCTGGTGAGATCCCATCAGGACATGTTTCTAGTGCTCTTCAGTTCCTAGCACTCCCCGGGGAGCTGCGGAAGCATTTTCCCATGGACACACTGTCTCTCGTGAACAGGTTCCGGGTCAGCCCAGGAGAGCCATAGCAGCTGCTGGTGCCACCGCTTAGCAGGGGTGAGTGCCTTGCCTGCAGTCAGGAGGCTTGTGCCCGGGCTCTGGAACAAATCATCACTTAGGATACGGCTTCCCTGGAAAGAAATTAAGTGTCAGAACTTTCAGACCATAACTTGCTTGAAAGTCGAGAATGGCAGACATAGGGTTGTGGTGTTGCCACTGCAGGTGCTCCAGCCCGCGGCGCGGCCTGTGTTGCTGTCTTTGAGGCTGTAGCACAAGCATGAGCTCGGGCCCCCTCCCTGTGCACCGGAGACCCAGCCAGGTCCAGCCGGTCTGTCCATGGTGCCCCACCAGCAGCATCGTGCCAGGCAGTGCCGCCTGCAGAGTCATGGAGCCTTAGTTATTGAGCAGGTGCACGTGGGGGGCTTGGAAGGCCCCACTGCATTACCATGCCAGCTATCACACACCCCGTGCCAGAGGACTGCATGTGGCACAGCTTGATTATGTGGCACTCACTGCTGCAAAGCGAAGTCAGATGTCATCATGGAAACTCAAGCATCAGTTTTTTTCTCTGAATTGGAATATAGCTGTAAGAATGTGGCATGATTCTGTTCCTAAATGTGAATTGATTATTATGTTGAAAGAGGTAAAAACCCCAAAATTTTCTTGTCATGTGTTCCTGTGTCTCTTTTGAAGTGTGTCACCTTAGGTCACTGTGTGGACACAGCAAGGGTGGAGGACACTAACTTGGCCTTTGCAGTGATGGTGGGGTGGGACAGGGGTTGTGGGGCACGAGGGGCCCCTGAGAAGCCCCTGCCTGGGTGTGTTTCTTCTGATTCTGTCCCTCACGTCTCTGTTTTCTCCCTTTTCTGTGCTCCAGAGCAGCCATCAGCAGGGACCCTTTCTACGAAATGCTCGCAGCACGGAAAAAGAAGGTCTCCTCCATGAAGCGACACTGAGCATGCAGCCAAGGGCGTTGGTCTGCAGGGGCCTTGGAGCTCCCGCTCTTCTCCCGCACCTCCACGGATGCACTGCTGCCGAGCAGAGTGTCCTCTGCCAGGCCCCCCCCTGGATTCCTAGAGACTAGCTTCAGCTTTTACTATTTTTTTTAAGTGGGAGAAGGGTGGGCAGTTATCACTGGGGAAGAGAGGACCGGCCACCTGTCCAGCATGGGCTCTAGAGCCTTCCTCTCTCACAGGGCAGAGCTCTTGTCGGCAGGGCAACCTCCTGGCCAGTTTCTCTGCTCAGTGTTCTGGTAGCAGAGCTCGGAGCCAACTATTTACCTCTTGGTTGTCCCCGTGAAGAAGCCTTCAAACCCTGCACCATAAATACATGTATCCATATATTATTATATGTTCAGAGAAAAAGGTGGAAAGGAAGAGAAGCCACATACTATAAAGATCTATTTTTTTTTTTTTTTTAAGTGAGAACGTAGTGCTGTTCAGGTGCATTCTGCCCTGGCTGCTCTGGGGAGCTTCTCCCTGGAGAAGAGCACCCGGGACTGTGGCCGAGGGGCATCAGCCTGGACCCATAGCAGGGCCTGGCCTGCCTCTCCTGTGCTGTGGGAGCTCGCTGCCTGGTGCTTGTCTGGGCGAGACAGACAGGTGAGGTCGAGGGCGCAGAGGGCAGAGGCTCAGTGGGGCCTCAGACGACACAGGCAGACTCGGGGGCCTGCCCTGGCCGGGGGTGCAGTCGGCAGCAGCGTGCAGTCCGGCAGCTCCCGCGGATGCTTTTCCATCCCAAGTGCCTGCGGAGCGCCGAGGAGAAGAGAGAACTGACTGGACGCTTACGTTGTTTTCCTCCTTCAGAATCCAAGTTCTTGTTGGGCTTTAAAGTAGAAAGTCAGCATTTTCCTTGAGCTAAATACCTAATAACCAAAACTGTGAGGAAGGTTATCGGGACAGAGGTTCCGGATAGCCTGTTTCATTTTGGGTTTTCTTCCTCTTCCCCAGACTCCAGTCCTCGTTCTAGAGGAAGGAGTAGGACTTCCCTGATCCCCGTAGGGCTTCAGCTTTTTCTGCCTCAAAACCAGCCCTAACTGGACTACTCTGGATGCATTTTGTGGTGGGCCCCCTAGCGGGGAAGACGGGCCTTCATCTGCTCCGTGGGGTGCACTGGAGTGAGGGGTGTGGCCGGGCTGCCTCTCACATCTCTGTCTTCCCCTGCAGGCACTGTGTGAGCTGGCCCTGCCCCTCCTCATTACAGTACGAAGGGAGCCATGACACGCAGCATTTTCCTGCCGTTCTCTCAGGGACTCTCAGGGCAGCTCCTGTCACTCCGCCAGGGCCAGCTTGCCAGTCCAGGCAGAGCAGGTGGCTGGCTGTCTGGCCGTCTCGCCCCGCCCCTCCACAGGACCCTGGACCAGGGTGGTGCAGGGCGCGGCCCCGAGGAGGCAGGTGGAGGAGCTGCGGGTTTCCACAGGGCCGTGTTGCCACAGCTCCTCTGATCCTTTAGGGTTGGCGAGCATCTCTGGAAATAGCTTTTGCAGAGGAGTGGTGGGAGGAATAGAGGGGGACAGTCTGTCACCTCCCTCCCCGCCACTTTGTGTAGATCCTACCTGGAGGGAATGGCTTTAGGTACTTTTGTGCCAGAGCTTGTGAGGGTGACAGAAGAGGGTCCAGGCTGGAAACCTGAACTTTCTGTGTGGGAGAACCAGGTGGTGCCTGTCGAGGTCTGGGCGTGTTTGGGCCGGCGCTGGAGCCTGTCCAGCTGGCCCGGGCCCTGGCCTGGTTCTCAAGTGTTTCCTAGACAGAGAGGCACCTGGGTCAGTATTAGTCTATTTATCAGAGGTGTAAATAATCTATGTATAGTTTTTCTCCTTTTAGATTATTTTGTATTTGTTTAAAAGAAGTTTTGTCAAAATACAAAAATATAAAGAAATGACTGAAAGTTGTTGACAGGGTTTTTAAGAAATTATAATTATTCTAATTGTTTTTGTTTGTTTGGTTTTGCCTTGTAAACTAGCGCCAAGGAACTGCAGCAAATAAACTCCAAATCTGCCCAAGCCATCTTTGTTGTTTGTGGTGTCTCTGGGTTCAGGTGGGGCTTCGAGGTGGGAAAGGAGTGCTGACCGGACGCTTGTGCAGGAGGGTGTCACTCCAGCTGCACCTTGAGTTCAGTCGTAACACCTTGAAAGTGGGAGGAGGGTTCTGTCTTCTGTTAAGAGCAGAGTCAGAAAAGATAACTAACTTAGTCTTTGCACCGCCCCCCCGCCCCTGCTTTTTTAGAAGAAGAAACGTGAAACGTCAGTTTTAAACTAAGATCAAGAAATATGCCTTCAGTCAATAGAATACACTTTTAGTATGATTCCAGTTTCCAGAGATGACTTCATAACGCCAGGGAATAAACAGGGAAAAGTCTCAGTGGGCTAGAACCCAGAAGCAGGGGAAGGCGCTTGGTGAACCGGCACCGAACAGAGACAGCAAAGCACCAGGCTGTCCCCTTCTGTGGGTCCATCACGGGCTGGTCCGCGTTCTTCCACACAGCAGCAGTCATGTTTCCTCCTTGCTTCAAGCCCCCAGTCTACCCTGCCCATTCCCCAGGTGACTGCCCCACTTTACTGAGAAGAGACGACCATCAGGTGTGAAGGGCAGCATTCCTCCTTTCCACCTCAGTCAGAAATGTTTTTGTTCCCTCCCATCGCCGGAAGAAGTGGCCTCCTTTTTTTCTGTCTCCCCTGGATCCATCTTTGTCAATCATCCTCTGTCTTGTACATATCCCCAGTTTCTTTCCCCATTAATTTCTTTCCCTCAAACCACAGAAACGCCCATCTCATTGGAAAAACAACTCCCTAAGCTCGAACAAGACAGAGATGTCCACTCTTACCACTTCTATTCAGCATTGTACTAGAGGTTCTAGGCAGGGCAATTAGGCAAGAAATGAAAGGCATCCAGATAGGAAAGGAAGAAGGGAGATTACATTTATTTGCTGGTAACAATGACTTTACAATGCCTAGCTGAGCCATGGGAACAGGGCCACTCCCAAGGCTCCAGAACTGTGGGACCACCAGCTTGCCGCCCCAGCCTGGAGAGCTGTATGTAGGCACTAGACGCCATCCTGTGACAGCTGCGGCATGGGCAGAACCCAGCACGGGGTGGGGCTGCTCCTGGCCTTGGGGGATCACGTTAAGGTGAGTCAGAGATTATTCTGGAGTCTTAAGATTTAATGTCTGCCCTATTGGGTTTGAGACTTACTTGGGATTGGTTATTCTTTCCTTCTTGCCCTTTTTTCCCTTTTGGAATGGGAATGTCTTATCTCATGCCTGTCCGCCACTGTATTTCGGAAGCACATAACTTGTCAAATTTCGAGGCTCTCAGCTGGAGGGGATTTGCCTCAGAATGAATCGCGCCTTGAGTCTCACTCATATCTGATTTAGAGGAGACTCTGGACTTTGGACTTTTGAATTGGTGCTGGAGCAAGTTAAGACTTTTGGGGCAGTTGGGATGGAATGAATGCATTTTGTACTGAGAATGGCGAGTGTGGGGGAACCAGTGGCAGAATGCTATAGTGTGAATATTTGTTCCCTCCAAAACTCATGTTGAAATGTAACTGCCATTGTCACAGTATGAAAAGGTAGGACCTTTAAGAGGTGTTTAGCTGAACTAAGGAAAAATCCTGCAATAGTAATACATCTACAAAGTTATTAAACCACCAATAAAATCCATTTGAGAACAGTTCATCACCCCAAAGCACATGCTGTCTGCTCATCAGCAGCCTCTCCTCTTCCCCTGATCCTGGGCAGTCCTAATGGTTCTGTCTATGCACTTGCCTCTTCTGGGCATTTCATGCAAATGGAGTCGTACACACATGGGCCTTCGCGTCTGGCTTTTTTCACTTAGTGTTATGTTTACACGACTCATCCCAGTAGCGTGTGTCAGAGCCTCATTCCCTTTTATGCCCAAATAACATTCCATCGTATGGAGACCACATTGTTATTCATTCACCTATGGGCGTTTGGGTTGCTTCCGCCTCTTGGCTGTTAGGCCTGCTGCCGCTGCCTTTCTCCGCAGGCATTTGTGTGGCTGCAGGACTGTAGAAAGTAAAAAGTTTCCTCTTCAAAGTTTCCCTTCTTATTAAAGAATAAATCATAAGTGTTAGAAATACTCGTTTCTTTTAAAGACTAACTTCCTTCAAGCCTCCTTGCTTTCTGCTAATAAATCTTTGTTAAGCCCCATCCTATGTAGCTGTTAGACATGCTCAAGGCACGTGGTACATTCCATGTCCTTGTACCTTAACCAAAGTATCTGTGCTCACGTGCTCATAGGCATGTTCCAGCTTGCAGCCTATGCTCCTTCCTTATTTGAGAATAAATTACTAGTCAATTGGGTTTTAATGTAGACTGTGAGGCCCGGCTCCAGCCAATGGAGACAGGACACAGCAATAGAGACCTCATGCGTATGGAATAAATATTCTGGTGTCTCTTTATTCCGCGTGTGCCCTCCCCATTGTTCCATCTGCAAGGGACACCCTTTCTGCAGAAAGTAAAAATTGCCTCGCTGAGAGAACTTTTTGTCCGAATGCTAATTTTTCCTTGCGACACCAGGGAACAAACGTTTTGCATTTCTAACAGGGACTCCCGACAGTTCCTCGTTGCATCTACGTCCTCACTTTCGTTCACTCCTCAGCCAGGGGCCTCCGTCCTCTCTCCTCTCGGCTCTGGTGGATTAGTCTCCCTGGGCTCTCCTACCTGTCTGACGGCTCCCTGTGCGTTCTTTCCTTGGCCTCTCCTCTCTGCCCACCCACCAGCTGCTGGACATGCCCCAGGATTCTAGCCCCCAGTGTTCCTAAGCCCTCTTCCTTGACAGGTAGTCCCGCTACTGAGCCTGCTGCTACCCGCTGGGGGCCCCTGTGTGTGCCTGTGCAATTCCGGCCGTTCTAGGCTTCCCTCTCCACCTCTGACTGCTTGTGGGATGTCTCCACCAGAGTGGCTTCCGGGCCTCCCCAGCTCAGCCTGTCCACAGCCGATAGCCCCAAGACTGCCCTTTGTCCTGGGGACTCTGCTGCCACCCTCAGAGAGCCTGTTTAGGCTTGGAGCCCTTTCTCATGTGTCTCCCCCTCTCTCCCTACACCCAGGCATTCCCAAGCCCTCCCTGTGGACCTCTGGAGTGGCTCCTCACAGCCACTGTCGCAGCCCCGAGGCAGACCTTCATCATAGGCCTGGCCCACCGGGGCGGCGTCCCCACTGGTCTGCGGACCTCTAAGCTTTGCCATCTTCTACTCCATGATCGATGCGGCTGTGGAATTTTCATCTACCGATCATGTCATTCCTCCGTTCAGCAAAACAAGCCAACAGAACCTGTCCCTTTGCTTGCAGAAGAGAACCTGAATCTGCCTGATGCTCAGCGCCTTCTCCACCAGGCTCTGTTCGCCTTACTAGCTGTGTCCATCCTTAACTGCGCCCTCCCTGCCCTGTGTCCCAAGCTCTTCCTCCACAGCCACTGTTTAATAGCTAATAGCTTTGCTCATGAGACTTCCTTTTGCCATCTCCTCTGCCAGCCTGTTTGTGCAAAACCTTCTCATTCTTCGAAGCCTCGCGTCATCCAGATTGGCCCAGCTTTTTCCTCAGGCTGAAGGACCTCCTCGTGCTTCTGAGCGGTGAGTCCACTGGGTTCTGGGATGGCTCACGCGGACGTGCCTGTCTCCGTGGTTGTGTTGGGAGCAGGAGCTGTGAGGCGTTTGTTCCCTGCTTCTAACCTGAGGGAGCAGGTCCTGTGCGCCCAGCGCTGGGCTTCGTGCCCGTCAGTGCGCGTGAGGCTGCACATCACAGGGAACTCACCTAGTGGGGACGTGACTCATGAGGACACAAATAAGAACAGGAAGTCCCAAGTGTGCGCTCCAGGTTGTTCTGCTGCCCTGGGATGTAACCTAGGACCTTTCCTCCTCCTCCACTCTCCCGGAACACTCATAATGACCTGGTTGCGGCACAGTTATAAGGAGGGGACACCACATCCTCACACAGTGGCACTCAGAAGGAGGAGCAGGGAGCGAGGGGCAGCCACGGCCCCCCATGCTTGCCTCCCTTCATCAAGGAGGAAGTGTCTTTCCCCAGATTCCCTGCAGACGTGTCCTTACGTTTCAGCGTCACACCGGGTCTCGTCTCCACCTCTCGGCCAATCCTCCGCTTGGGCCCACTCGATGCCTCACTGCGGCTGGGCACACATCCTGCAGACACAGTTGGGGTGCCGTGGGCCGGACGCTGGCAAGCAGAGGGTGGAGAATGGATGCTAGGTCGGCAGAAAGGCTGTGGCCGCCACAAGCGGAGAGTGGGAGCAATGAGAAACTGTGTCTGGCGCTCACAGTCTGGGTAGAGGGGACATGAGAAAATCGAGTGAGGTGATCCCGGGGTGCGGGGGGCTAACCCCAGGAGCAAACAGGTGGGCGGCTATTGGAAAGAGCAAGTGGAGGGGTAACTTGAACGAGCTGATGAGGGAAGGCCCCACTGAGAAGAGGTCGCTGAGCTGAAGAGGCCACCCAGCAAGGACCCGGGGCGCTGCTTAGAGTGGGGTAGCTAGTGGTGGGGTGGAGGGAGCCTGAAGGAATTGCTGGGATGGGCTGGCTGAGGCCTGGGGTGGCAGGGGATGCAGAGGAGAGGTCAGCAGGGGCCAGATGGAGTGGGACCAGGGCCATGGTAAGGGGACGTCTGAGGTGGCGTGGAGCTTGGGGGCTGGGGAGGGACTCTGGCTGCTGGAGGGAGAATTGTTGGGGGAGGAAGGTGCCAGCACGAGGCTGTGACATGACTCAGTTGGGGGTGATGGGGATTGCACCAGGACAACCATGAGGGAGGTAGGGGACAATTAAAAATTCATGATGTGCCTTTGAGGGAGGGGCAGCAGAACTTGGAGGTAGAAATGGAGGGAAAAGGAGAAATCGGGATGAGTCGTAAGTGTTGGGCCTGGGCAGCCGACAAGGACAGGTTTAGGCTGGAAATCCAGGTTCTCTCCTGGAGGTGTCAAGATGGCGATGACTCTTAGAATGGCCGGCAGGTGGGGAGCTGGCTGGTCACATTGGGAGCTCTGCAGAAAGACGAGTGACCACCTACAGGTCACATGTGGCTTCCCAGTGGTCCACCTGGCGAAGGGCTCATGGTTCATGGCCTCAATAAAACTTGTTTAGTCTTAAACGGGTCGTGTTAAGAATTCCTTTGTTATTTTGTCCTGCTTTAAGGCCCAGGAAAAGCCTGGGCAAAACTCTTGGTGGGCTTTTGTTACGACGCAGCCTTTGTGTAAGGGGCCTGACTCTCTCAGCTTTTATTTTTATTTATTTATTTTTTTTTGAGATGGAGTCTCACTCTGTCGCCCAGGCTGGAGTGCAGTAGCATGATCTCGGCTCACTGCAACCTCTGCCTCCCGGGTTCAAGCAATTCTCCTGCCTCAGCCTTCCGACTAGCTGGGATTACAGGCGTGCGGCACCACGCCCGGCTAATTTTTGTATTTTTAGTACAGATGGGGTTTCAGCATGTTGGCTGGGGTGGTCTCAAACTCCTGACCTCGTGGACCGCCTGCCTCGGCCTCCTAAGTGCTAGGATTATAGGCATGAGCCACTGTGCCCGGCCAGCTTTTAATATTAAACTTCACCACTTGGTCAGTGCTGAAACAGTTGTTATGGAGGCCTGCGTTAGTGAGCCTGGCCTGCCACAAACCCACAAACATCTACCAGTGTGATCTACACCATTAACAGAGTGAAGAAGAAAACCAGGTGATCATCTCCATCAATGCAGGAAAAGCGTTGGACAAAATGAAACTCCACTTCACCAGGAAATACACCCAACAAGGCAGGAGCAGAAGGAACCCTCTCAACGCAAGCAAGGCCTACCGCGGGACACACTTGAGACAGTATCGTCCCCTCCTTCCCAGGCCGGAAGGCGCCAAGAGACCAAAGAAGGACTGGGGCAAGTCCAGCCTGGTGAGTAGCAGAGTTGATGAGGACCCGCACGCAGGGTACTGCTGGACGGCAGCAGAACAGCTTTAGAGATCTGCGCCGCGCCCCCATCTCTAGGCTGCTTTTATGCTGATTTTCTGGCTCTTTGCCTACTGTGTGTGTGTGTGCCATGGGACTTTTCCTTTGCGGTTGCTCAGATCCTCTCTGGGCTGTGTGGGTTCTCAGGGACACCTAGTCCTTGGCTGGGCACCATGGCGTGGACTCACCATGTGGCCTCCAGGGTTCAGGCAGCAGACATATGCCCTTAAGTAACCTGGTCGAGGACCTGTTACAGTACAGTACAGCGAAAACCCCACAGCGAACTTCATACTCAACGGAGAGAGATTGGAAGCTTTTCCTCTAAGATTAGGACCAAGACAAGGATGCCTGCTTTTGCCACTTCTACTCAACATGGTCCTGGATGTTCTAGCCAGAGCAATTAGGCAAGAAAAAGAAGGTCTACAAGTTGGAAAGGAAAAAGTAAAATGATCTCTGTTCGCCATGCCATGATTTTATATATCTATATATAATATAGATATAAAACCTTAAAGATTACACACACACACACACAAACGGGTAGAGGTAATAAGTGGATTTGGCAAAGCTGCAGGATACAAACTCCATGCACAAAGCGGTGGCCTTTGGGGAAGAGCTCTGGCTGCCCCTCCCAAGCCCACCCTCTGAGGTTCTCAGGAAGTGTTTCTCTGCCTCCACGTCCTGCCCTGGGTGGAGCAAGGAGCCCCATTGCTCAGGGCCTCCCCAGGATGTTTGGGTTCTCAGGGACACCTGCTCTTGGCTGGTGATATGGTTTGCTCTGTGTCCACACTCAAACGCATCTTGTAGCTCCCATAATTCCCACGTGTTGTGGAAGGGACCTGGTGGGAAATGATTTAAGTATGGGGGCGGGTCTTTCCCACGCTGTTCTCATGATAGTGAATGGGTCTCACCAGATCTGATGGTTTTAAAAAATGGGAGTTTCCCTGCACAAGCTCTCTCTTTGCCTGCCACCATCCACGTAAGGTGTGACTTGCTCCTCCTTGCCTTCTGCCATTAAGGTGAGGCCTCTCCAGCCACGTGGAACTGTGAGTCCAATTAAACCTCTTTCTTTTGTAAATGCCCAGCCTCGGGTATGTTTTTATCAGCAGAGTGAAAAAGAACGAATACAGCTGGGCACCACGGCCTGGGCTCACCACCTGGCCTTCAAGGTTCGGGCAGCAGACATATGCCCCTAAGTAACCTGGCCCTGGGGTCCGGCTGCCCTGGGGCCACACGCACTCTCTGGGGTGCTCAACCAGCGAGTCCTTGAGGGCTTTCTCTGGCAGCTCCGGCCTGAGTGCAGCAGCGAGCTGCTGGCGCTAATCAAGGCACCAGCCAGTCTCTCCACCCTCACTCCCAGACCAGTGGCCAGTGTCACATCCAGAGGATCAAGCTCAACCTCCCCTCCATGGTAACACTTGACACCACCCCAAACGTGCTCCCAGCTATCCCACCACAGTCTCCTGCTGACCGAAATCGAGACTGTTGAGGCAGAAATTATATTCTTCCGTTTTTTTCCCAATGTTTTTTCTTTTTTGATTGCTCTGGCAGAGCAGGGTTACCCTGTAGGCAGAGAGTAGCCAAGGCAGAAATACTGTGATCTGGTTTATTGGAAACCGGAAGTGAGGATGAACCCCGGCAGACATGCCAACAAAGATAGGCGTGTCCTGGGGCCTGCTCCAAGCTGGAAGGCTTTTAGAGGAGAGTGTAGCGGGGGCCTCCTCACACTGGAGCTGTCCTTTTCATTGGATGCTGCAATACAGAGGTTACAGTCACTGACTGCAGATGACAACATACAGGCTAAAATGTCTGTGAGCAAGACAGTCAGTAAAACGTCCTGGTTTCAGAATCCATCCTCATCCTTTTTGATGTCTGTGGACCGCACACTAATCAGAATGTGAACAACGTGCGGAAGTCGTGATAAGATTCTCTACTGAGGGACAGGATGCCGCCAGGAACCACAAGAGCTTCCCCGCCCGGGCAGGTTCATTTGGAAACCCCTTTGCCTTTAAAGTAAACTGCCACATGTGACCTGATAGGTTATCAGCATACCGCAGGGACAGCTTTGAGGACTAATTATTCAGAATGATGCCTTTTTTCTTTTCTCCTTTTAAATCTCCTTGCGAGGCCTGGTTGAGATTTAGCTTCTATGGCTGTTGATACTTGAAGGGAATCAAGCCTTCCCACCAGGCTGGTGCAGGATGATATGCCAGGCCCGGGCAGGTGCCAGCCCTCTTCTAACACCCATTCTCTAACTCAGTCCTCACAGCAGCCCCGAGATGAAAGCAGTGCTGCTAGGGCTCATTGCTACCACGATCACTGCCGCCCGCAGCTCTCCCCAGCTCCTTCCCTGCCCAATGGCACCTCACGACTTATTCCTCTGTCTCCCTGTTCCAGGATGTAAAATCAGTGAGGGCGGCAGCTTTATTTTCACACCTGTATTCTCTGTACTTGGAACAGTGCCTGGTAGATAGTAGGTGCTCAATACATATTTGTTGAATAAATGACAATGTCATGAATGAATGCACGAATGATAAAGACAAGAAAACCGAGGTTCAGAGACATTTAGAAACGTACATATCCAGGGGTTCGCAGAAACAGGGAAGTCAGAATTGGGCCCCAGGACGGCCGGATCCCCAAACCCACCCTGTTTCCAGTGTCCAGGTTTCTCCACTACAGATTCAGAGATGGGAACTCAGTTGACATCATTGTTGGACCTGTCCCAAATGTCTGGAACTTCTGAGCTAACAAACAATCATTGGAGCAGCTGAAGCTGAGGGTGGATTTCATGTTTCCCAGTTCGTGCCCTATGTGATTTAACACGTCTGACGGCTGCATCGTTGGAACTAGCCACCATGAGCTAGAGGTGCCCCTTGTGTAGCCTTGTCCCTGGTGCCTTGGACACCACGGACAGCCATGAACACCCCAGAGAGGCTCTGCTCTCCTGCCCTGGGACCACAGTAGGCTCCACACTGGTTTCCCTCCAGCCAGTTTCCCGTGGTGTTGGCTGGTCTTTTCAGGACTCAGATAATGTGATTGTGTCCCACCAGCCACCTCCTAGAAACCCCTCAAAACACCTTCCTGACAATGGGGTAGCCCCAAACTCCTTAGGAGGGGGAGACTGCACCTCCCAGGCTGGAGTCCCTTTTGGCCTCCCCATTCCATCTCCTGCAGCCTCCCCAACAGCCCTGCCCCAGCCATGGGACTGAGGGGACCTGGAACGCTGCTGCCTTAGCCCTGCTCATTCCCAGCCCTGGGTCTCACCCACCCCTCTCCCAGCCAGGTGAGCGCCTGCTCATTCTTCGAAGCGCCTTCTCATTTGTTGGCAGAACACTGCTCTAGTGCACACCCGCACCGTGGGTACAGAGATAAGGACGGACCGTGGGAGGGTTCAAGTGGCTTTACACAGTCCACAGGCAGGCAAGCGTGCATGTATGTGGATGACGGCCACCTCAGGGAATCACCGGGGCCTTAGGAAACCTGCCTAGGGCCCTCCATCCTAAGCTGGGGCTGGGTGGCAAAGGGAGACGCCGGGAGGGCTCCTGGAGGAGGAATTCCCCTAAAACCGGGACCCCAGCTTCCTTCACCCGAGAGCCCCCCGATGTCATCAGCTTTGTTCAGGTGCGTGTGTGACGTGATGCTTATGAACTCACGCTGAACCGAAGCCACTCACACCTGTCAGGTATTTGCCCATTCACGCTGACGATGTCTTAGAGCAGCGCCCCCGCTCCATGCTTGTGCTACTGGGTTCTAAACTCTGCACGCTGCCTTGTTCGAGCGTAACTTGTGTGTGTCTGCTCCACAGCATCTGGTGCACCCTTTCGGTCACAGGAAAAGGGGTGGAGACCACTAAGTTCTCACGTTATGCTGGGCACCGTCAGTGACAGCAGACATCACACATCACAGCCCAAGCCCATTGGCCTCACTCAAGGTGCAGACAAATTAGCCCACTGTTCAGGGCCCAAGGGATACCATGGAGACTTGAGGAGGCGCCTCCCTGAAATACCAGTGCCCTGCAACCTCCGCCTCCCGGGTTCAAGCGATTCTCCTGCCGCAGCCTCCCGAGTAGCTAGGATTACAGGCATGCGCCACCACACCCGGCTAATTTTTGTATTTTTTAGTAGAGATGGGGTTTCGCCATGTTGGCCAGGCTGGTCTCGAACTCCTGACTTCAGGTGATCCGCCTGCCTCGGCCTCCCAAAGTGCTGGGATTACGGGCGTGGACCACTGCACCCAGCCTCCTTCTGATTTTAAAAAATAAATAGAATATGTGTTCCAGCTTCCACTTAGGATACAGAAAGCTAGAAGGAGCAAAGTTCCCACCACATCTAGAAGAAAGACCCAGAAAATCTGCAAATTTTCTTTATCCATTCATCTGGCGATGGGCACTTAGATTGCTTCCAAATTTTGGCTATTGTGGACAGAGCTGCAACCAACGTGTGAGTGCAGGCATCTCTTTGATCTACTGATTTCCTTTCTTTGGGGTACAGAGTCAGCAGTGGGATTGCTGGATCATATGGTAGCTGTATTTTTAGTCTTTTGAGGAACCTCCATGCCGTTCTCCATGCTGGCTGTATGGACCCTCTGCTCTGTTTCATCCATCTCTGTCTATACTTATGCCAATACCATATTGCCTTGATTGTTGTAGCTTTATAGCAAGTTTGGCAGTCAGAGATAGTAAAAAATCCTCCAATTTTCCCAAATCGTTTTGCCCATTTTAAGTCTTTTTCATTTTCATATAAATTTAAAGTCAACTTATCAATTTCCATAAAATGCTTGATGGAATTTTGATTGGGAATACACTAAATCTGTAGATCAATCATGCGAGAACTGACATCTAACAATATTGCAGCTTCTGATGCATAAACAGCACTTATTTCTTCATTTATTTAGGTCTTCTTTAATTTCCCTCAGTAATATTTTATAGTTTTTACCTTATAGGTCTTGCACATATTTTATTAAATTTGTCCCTAAGTTTCTCATCCATTTCGATGCTATTATAAATTACAAATACTATTATTTTTATTTTTTTATTTTTCTGAGACAGAGTCTCGCTCTGCCACCCAGGCTGGAGTGCAGTGGCGGGATCTCGGCTCACTGCAACCTCCACCTCCTGGGTTCAAGCGATTCTCCTGCCTCAGCCTCCCAAGTAGCTGAGATTACAGGTACCTGCACCATGCCTGGCTAATTTTTGTATTTTTAGTAGAGACGGGGTTTCACCGTGTTGGCCAGGCTGTTCTCAAACTCCTGACCTCAAGTGATCTGCCCGCCTCGGCCTCCCAAAGTGCTGGGATTACAGGTGTGAGCTACTGTGGCTGGCCTATACATACCATTACTTTAAAAGTTTAATAGCTAGTTGTTTGTTACTAGTATATACATACATGATTGATTTTTTTATTGATTTTATATCTTGCAACCTTGTTAAATTCACTTATTAGTTCTAATAGCTTTTTTGCATATTTCTTGGGATTTTCTACATAGACGATCATATTGTCTGCAAGTAAAGACAGTTTTATTTCTTCCTTTCCTTTTACTTTCTTATGTATGCCTTTATTTCTTTTTCTTTCCTTATTCTACTGGCTAGGACTTCTAGTGCAATACTGAATAGAGATGGTGAGGATGAATTCCTTGGTCTTGCTCTTGATCTTAGGGGAAAGCATTCAGTTCTTTAAGTTTGATGCCAGCTGTAGGTTTTTTTGTTTTTTTAGAGACAGAGTCTGGCTCTGTCGCCCAGGCTGGAGTCCAGTGGTGCGATCTCGGCTCCCTGCAAGCTCTGCCTCCAGGGTTCACGCCATTCTCCTGCCTCAGCCTCCTGAGTAGCTGGGACTACAGGTGCCTGCCACCACGCCTGGCTAATTTTTGTATTTTTAGTAGAGACGGGGTTTCACCGTGTTAGTCAGGATGGTCTTGATCTCCTGACCTCGTGATCTGCCCGCCTTGGCCTCCCAAAGTGCTGGGATTCCAGGCGTGAGCCGCTGCGCCCGGCCGTTTTCTGAGAGTTTTAATCAGGACTGAGTGTTGTCACATGGCTTTTCTGCACAGATGCAGATGTTCATGATTTTTCCGTTTAGTGCATTCGCATGGTGAATCAAGTGGCTTTTTTTGTGTGTGTGTGGTCAATCAACTTTGCATTCCTGAGATAAAGCCCACTTGGTCGTGATTTTTTAAATGTATTTTTGGATTCCATTTGTTAATATTTCGTTAGGATATTTTGCATCTACATTCATGAAGGACAGGGTGATATGGTCCTTTCAACCATGACACTAACTAGATGGTCAGCTCTGTGGGAAACGGGATTTCATCTCTTCACTTCGTCTCTGTGTTCCCAGCTCCTAAACAATGCTTGGCATATTGTGGGCCCTCGGGTGTGTCTGCTGAATAAACAATGCATGGGAATAAACCACAGGCTGCCTCATGCCAGGCAGAATCATGTGAATCACTTATCAGAACCTGTTTCCTGCACCGAAGAGAATGTGGTTCAGGTGTGTTCACAGGGTGTCAGGATGGTTGTTTTAACTCTTAAAGTGGTTCTAACCCTTGAAGAGTGGAGGTGATCTGAAGCTGGGAGAGAAAAGAGAGAAAGAAGGAGCCTGTTTTTGGCAGCGTCACTGCTGTCTTCTAACTCTGGACCCACTTCACTCCACCAGACAGCTCACTAAACTCCCCTCCCGACTGGGGTTTGGGCAGCTGCAGCACCTCTCCTTACAGGCCTGGCGGGTCCTGGCATCCCTGCGCCACCTTTGTGTACAATCTCACACACCGAAGGCAGTGCGGCGTTTCTTCTGTTACACACAGACCCTGAACTCACCCTTCACGCTCTCATTTTCATCACCACTGTGATCCTTAAGTATCCATCGGGAGAATGGCCACGTGGCCACCAATCTGCTATGCTCGGCACCCCTCGTTTCTCTGGCATTTCATATAAGAAATCGTGCTTATGACTCACTGGCTCCCTGCTATGTACTGGGTGCTCATATGCTATTTCTTTAGATTAAGTGAACTATGATGCTTCGCAGAGACAGATGTTTTCATAGTCTGGAAACCGAGTTGCACTCACTGGCCAAAGCGTGCGGTGGACAGGGTCTGGGCTGTTTCTCTTGTTTGTGCTGCTCCTCCTCAGAGTGGCTAAACCCCGCAGGCTGTGTCCTGTGCTCTGGGCATTGGCCTGTCTGGCCGCCCTCAGTAACATCACCACTGATATGCTTTGGCTGTGTCCCCACCCAAATCTCATCTTGAATTACAGCTCCCATAATTCCCTCGTGTTGTGGGAGGACCCAGTGGGAGATCATTGAACCGTGGGGGCGGTTTCCCTCATACTGTTCTCGTGGTAGTGAGTAAGTCTCACGAGATCTGACGGTTTTATAAGGGGAAACCCCGTTAGCTTGATTCTCATTCTTTCTTGCCTGCTGCCACGTAAGTTGTGCCTTTTGCCTTCTGCCATGATTGTGAGCCTCCCTCCTCCCCGCCCCAGCCATGCAGAACTGTGAGTCCATTAAACATCTTTTTCTTTATAAATTACCCAGTCTTGGGTATGTCTTTACTAGCTTTGTGAAAACCGACTAATACAACCGCCAAGCCTCAGTCCCCATCCCCGCGCCCCGTCAGGCCTCCTGCAAGCATCTGTCGTGGTCCCACCCAAGCTGCCCTCTGTCAACAGCTCAGCGATGTTCCTCTCAGCCCCCCATGCCATTCACAAGAAAATCCTCAGCATTTCTAAAATCTGTTATTTCAAGGTATTTTCAAACTGGCATAAAGGTTGCAAGAATGGTACAGAGACACCCCATATACCTTTCCCCGATCACCCATTTTAAAGCCTTCCCCCACATTTCACTTTTGCCACTCCTGTTCTTAGGGTTTGAATTTCTGATTCTAGTTGTTTCTTTTTATAGATCTCCAAGTGCCTGTGTTAAGATACCTAATTAGTCTGAAGGGCTGAATTACAGCTTTCTTCTGTTGCATGGTTGATTTCGGGGCGAGGGGTAGGGGTGGGGTGGGGGGGGATCCAAAGTGCTTTGTTTCAGGTTTTCTTTTTTATTTTCTTTTATTTTTGTTTTTTTGAGATGGAATTTCACTTTTGTTGCCCAGGCTGGAGTGCAATGGTGTGATCTCAGCTCACTGCAACCTCTACCTCCCAGGTTCAAGCAATTCTCTTGCCTCAGCCTCCTGAGTAGCTGGGATTACAGGCATGTGCCACCATGCCTGGCTAATTTTGTATTTTTAGTAGAGACGGGGTTTCTCCATGTTGGCTAGGCTGGTCTTGAACTCCCGACCTCGGGTGATCCACCCGCCTCAGCTTCCCAAAGTGCTAGGATTAGAGGCGTGAGCCACTGCGCCTGGCCTTCTATTTTGTATAGAGTTGCTCCTGACCACTCCTGGCCACCCACTTCATCACTCATTCATTCAACTAATGTTGACTGGGAAGAATGTTGAGTCTCCTAGACCCAGAAGCCAAAAGCACTGTCAGGCTTGAATCCTCTTGAGTCTTCCTCTCCTGCTGCGCCGTCTCCACAATCCCTGTCAGGAGGAACGTGGCAGCCTGTGGCCCGTGAGCAGCTGCACTTGGGGGCTGGGGCCACTCCAGGGCACCCGGATCGGGTGACTGCATATGAGGCTCGTGAATCTCATGTTTTCCTAAACTTTGCAAAATCAACAACAGGTGCCTGCCAGAAGGACGTTACTCGAATGAACAGACTACTGTTGGTGAGCAAATACAAACGCGTGTTTTTCGTGTTATTCCAATGGCATGACGGAGAGTCTTAAATACAGAGAAGCAAAGTGCTCCGAGGGGCAGCGTGGCGGGGGCCGAGCCTCCTCGTCTGCCCTCCGCGAGCTGTGCTGAACAAATGGGGTGACCTCCCACCCTCCTGCAGGACAGTGTTCTCTCCCTGGCTGGTCTCCTGGGCTCCAGCCTTTGGGCAGGGCTAGCCTCGGCCTTCACCCCTGGGTGACGATGTTGCCGGCTTTGGCCCTCACTATCACTGCACAGACCTTGACCACCACACCCTGGAGGGCAGCGACTTCACCCTTTACCACTTGAACAAGGCCTCACTCAAGTGGCTGGACAGTAACAGGCTCCCAGGGTCAGACCTGTGCAAAGGTGTCATCACTGGAACTCTGCTTCCTGTGAAAGCAGCCCCCTGGGAGCTGGAGAAAAGTGGCCAGTGCGGGAAGATACCGGATGCCAGGGCCAGGACTGGCCCTGGGCTCAATTTTAAATTTTGATATTCACCTGTCTGTCTCCTCCATGGCTTCAGTTCTTCTGGTTGGAGACGTCCTTGGTGAAGGAAGTGGTGAGTGTTGGCCCTCAAGTTAGGAAACTTCAAGTCTGTCTCCCCTTGTGGCCTTCCGTGTCCCTCCTGCACACATCCACCTGGCGCCTTTCTGATTCTCAGGGCTCCTGGGGCAGAGCTTTGGCTTCCCCTACCTGAGCTCCCGTGCGTTGGTGGTGGCAAGGAGGACCCCATTCCTCCACTTGAGATCAGATCACAGCATTAGTGTTATCATAGTGAGGGCTCAAAGAATGCAACACAGAAAACATTCGGACCAGGAAGGGGGAGATCCAGATACCTTTAGAAAGCAAGGACTCCAGCTAACATGCATCAGAGTCAGGACTGTTATGGAGAACTTGGTCTCTCTCCTTCTTCTTCTTCTACAAGCTCCCCTCTGCCCCAGTGCATGCACACACACCCACTCACAAACTCCCCCATCTCCCCAAGACTTGACTCTTGTTTTCAGTGCACTTTTTTCTAACTAAGAATCTAAATTTAAGAATCGGCTGGGCACGGTGACTCACGCCTGTAATCCCAGCACTTTGGGAGGCCGAGGGGGGTGGATCACCTGAAATTGGGAGTTCAAGACCAGCCTGGCCAACATGGTAAAACCTCTTCTCTACTAAAAATACATAGTGGCGGGCACCTGTAATCCCAGCTACTCGGGAGGCTGAGGCAAGGAGAATCACTTGAACCCAGGAGGTAGAGGTTGCAGTGAGCTGAGATCACGCTATTGCACTCCATCCTGGGCAACAAGAGTGAAACTCCATCTCATAATAATAATAATAATAATAATATAATCTAGGACAGAATAGTCTTTTCCGAATTACGGATTATAAGTCATCTTGGCCAGGCACAGTGGCTAATGCCTGTTATTCCCAGCACTTTAGGAGGCAGAGGCAGGAGGACTGCTTCCACCCAGGAATTCAAGACCAGCCTGGGCAACATAGTGAGACCCCCACTGTCGCCATCTCTAATTTTAAAATATTAAAATAATCATCTTATTGGCAAATGCCAGTCAGAAAGGAAATCTGCACCAGAATGCAAGAGGCTCAAATATGTGTATAAAATCTGTCTGGTTAGTGGTGACAGGAAGCAGCAATAGCACCAGGTGCTGGGGAACGGCCTGTGCGTGGCACTCGCTGGAACAGGGTATGCTGGGCTAGGAGTCTGGGGCAACATCTCAGTCCACGAGACGTCACACTTGGAGGAAATAGGGACTTGGTGGCTGCAGTTTTTCACATTTGGGAGAATGGAACACGGGACAGATGATGGGGACAGGGGGACACGAGGGTCAGGCCGAAACCAGGTCAGGCTGCACAGTCAGCCCTCCTGCTTCTACTTGAGAGGGAGTCTCACTCTGTCACCCAGGCTGGAGTGCAGTGGGAAGCTCCACCTCCTGGGTTCATGCCATTCTCCTGCCTCAGCCTCCAGAGTAGCTGGGACGACAGGTGCCTGCCACCACGCCCAGCTAATTTTTTTTGTATTTTGTATTTGTATGTGTATTTTTAGTAGAGACAGGGTTTCACTGTGTTAGCCGGGATGGTCTCGATCTCCTGACCTCGTGATCTGCCCGTCTCGGCCTCCCAAAGTGCTGGGATTACAGGTGTGAGCCACCGCTCCCGGCCTATTTTTTTATTTTATTATTTTATTTTTTCTGAGACAGAATCTCACTCTGTTGCCCAGGCTGGAGTCAATTGGCATGATCTTGGCTCACTGTAACTTCTGCCTTCCAGGCTCAAGCGATTCTCATGCCTCAGCCGCCTGAGTAGCTGGGTCTACAGGTGTGTGCCACCATGCCTGGCTAATGTTTTTGTATTTTTAGTAAAGACAGCATTTCACTATGTCGGCCAGGCTGGTCTCGAACTCCTGGCCTCAAGTGATCCTCCCACCTCAGCCTCCCAAAGTGCTGCGATTACAGGTGTGAGCCACTGCACCTGGCCAGCCTGCCTGCTTTTAGAGCCTTCCTGGTGTTAGGTGTTCAAGGAGAGCAGGCGCACCTAAAAGGGATGCATGGGGAGTGGGGGAATAACATGGGGCCATCGGTGGATGGCAGAGTGGGGAGTGGTGGGGAAGGGCTGGGAAGGGCTGGGATGGAAACTTGCGGGGTAATACAGCACTTGACTCTTAGAGGTGGCTCACGATGGGGGAGCTCCAGCACCGGTGACGTGAGTGTTCAAGGGCTGTTGCTGACCACCCCTCAACCCCACCCACCATTTGCCTCCCCTGCATGGAAGGGATTTAGCCGAGGAGAAGGCAGGCTTTTCTGAGTTGATTGAGATTTCTGCCAAGGTCAAGCCTGCCCAGAGGATGCAGGTTAGAGGCAACACTACCTTCTGAGACCCTTGAACGGCTCACAACACAGAGACTTCCGTGGGGTTGATATTGACACATCAGGCCCCTGATGTAAATTTACGGAACATTCACCTGGCGGAGGCTGGTGTGGCTGGAGCATGCCACGCCGTGTGGATTTCATCAGATGACGCGGATGTACATGCATGCACAGAACATTTTGCCCACAAGGTTAGTGATCGACAGGCCCCTCACGCCAGTCTATGGACTGCAGGTTATGTGACAAAGTCACACTCTTCCCATGTATTTGGAAAGTGGGGGGGGTTGGAACAGCATCCAACATGGGAATGTGAAATTGATCTTATTTCTTTCTACACAGTTTTCCTTAAAAGTCTAATTCAAGGCTGGGTGTGGTGGCTCACGCCTGTAATCCCAGCACTTTGGAAGGCTGAGGCAGGTGGATCACCTGAGGTCAGGAGTTTGAGATGAGCCTGGCCAACACGGTGAAACCCTGTCTCCACTAAAAATACAAAAATTAGCCAGGCGTGGTGGCGGGCACCTGTAATACCCACTACTCAGGAAGCTGAGGCAGGAGAATTGCTTGAACCCGGGAGGCGGAGGTGGGAGTGAGCTGAGATCGCGCCACTGCACTCCAGCCTGGGTGACAGAGCGAGACTCCATCTTAAAAAAAAAAAAGTCTAATTCAAGTGGGAGTTTAGGGGAAACCCCATTGATACAATCATATCTGCTGGTGAAGAACTTTATCTGAGTAAATGGATTGATTGTGGAAATGCAGAAATGCAGAAAGAAGTCGCTTTCCCTGCAGTTCAAATGATAATCTGATAAAGAGTCTTAAACAGAGATAAGCCTCTACAGAGCTGTTGGAAGACAGTGAGGGGTAGAACAAGAATGCAGGGTTATCCCATTTCCCCCAAGGAGACCCTCATTAGTTCATTTAGTTATGGAAGTTGCATCTGACACAGCATTTTGGTCATAAAGAGTTCATTGTTTTAGGTTCCTGCTATTGGCTACTTTGCTGGGAATGCTGACTAAGTACGTCTTGGATGCTTGAAAGTTGGTTCAGGTTCGTGAAGATGAGGACATTGCATAATTGTCCTGTTGAAATATTGCAAATGTCTAAGAAGTTATCTCTGTCAACTTTGCCAATGAACACATGACTCCAAGATTGAGTGAGGAAGTGCTCTCAGAATGGGGTGAAGAACAACCGTGTGTGTGTGGGTGTGTATCTGTGTATATGTGTGTGTATCGGTGTATGTGTGTGTATGTATTTGTGTGTGTGTCTGTATGTGTGTATCTGTGTATTTGTGTGTGTATGTGTGTATGTGTGTGTCGGTGTGTATGTGTGTATCTGTGTGTGTATGTGTATGTATGTGCCTATATGTGTGTAGTGTGTGTA